>NC_068983.1:7453054-7455185 GCF_001194135.2 Octopus bimaculoides | reverse complement strand
GGTTGTCGTAAAGAATCCACTTTTCATCGCAAGTCACAATCCGGTCGGGAAACGGATCGTTCTTGTTGCGTAAAAGAAGGGAAGACGACACTTCAAAACGGCGTTTTTTCTGGTTGTCGTCCAATTCGTGCGGCAACCATTTCTCAAATATTTTTGTTTTTCCAATCTTTTTCAAGTGGTTGGAAATTGTATACGCTACGCCTAATTCAGAAGCAAGCTCTCGAACAGTTGTGCGTGGACTGGCTTCGACTAAGTTGATCGTTGTCAGCATCCGATGGCCGACCACTACGCTTATCATCTTCAAGACTCTCATCACCGCTACGAAATTTCTTGAACCATCATTGTGGTGTACGTTCATTAGTGGTTCTTGGGCTAAACGCATCGTTAATATCGCGAGCTGTTTCAGCAGCTTTTCGGCCTAGCTTGAACTGGAATAAGAAAATTGTGCGAACTTGTTTTTTGTCCATGTTGTATTCCACGTTCTGGAAAAAATGGCCTAATTACTCAAAAGGAAAAAGTGTAACACGATTAGATAGAGCGAAAAACGGGTTTTAAAATGATATATAAAGTCAAAGTAATTTATGGAAAATTAATCTAAAAATACAACATTTAAAATCAAAATTAAAATTCCACAAGAACTTTCTTGACAACCTAATATTTATATTTTAATTTATTTATATTTCAGCTTATATTTTAATTTATTTCATTTATATCTATATTTATATTTATTTTATGTGAATTATTTAATATTATTTTGAATTTATTTATTTTAAATTTTATCCATAAATTTGAATTGAGGATATTTAGCAATGCACATGTTCAACATCATTAGATAACCTTAGAATATCGTGAGGAGGAGAAAATTAGGTTTTGAAATGTTAACGACCGTTTTATCGTCGTGGCCACCTCATACTGAAAGCTTTACTACTGCAGCATTATTGAGGTTTTTATTGTTCAATTTGTATATGAATAATACGTCACCCTGTTTAACACCACCATCTGGCCCTTCATATATCTTTAACAGAGTCTAGTGGGATAATAGGTTTAACGTGTCACTACGATAAACATCACCACCTGGCCCACTGAGTGTTTTTAGTGGAGTTTAAACATTCAATTTAACCATTGCCGTGTAAGCATTCATACCAGATCCCCCGGTTTTTAATGTATTCATACTTAACATCACCGTTGAAATCTCACAAACCTGGGATGTTTTGAATACGGCAACTCCTCTCTGGATTAAATATTCAAATATATATATAATTATGAAAAGCACAGACATAGTTGTCTGGTTCAGAATTTCATTTTACAACTACGTGTTTTCGGATTCAGTCCTGAAATGCAGCACATTGAGCAAGTGTTTTCAACTATAGATCCAGATTGACTAGTGCCTCGTGAGTAAATTTGATAGACGAAAACTGTAGAGAAGCCCGTCGTATATATGTACGATGGGTACACAAAGATAACCGAAAACGTTCTCTGTGGTACAAGCCCGTTGTAGTTTAAGCCTCTGCCGCTAGAACCCACTTGATGCGATCCTCAGGTATCAGTCTGCCAACCGGCGTCGTCGGCTGAAGTCATACTGTCACGTGGTGTGTCTTTGTTTTGCAGCGCTTCTACGCTGTTTTTCCAATTTTGTGATGGCTTAAACGAAGGAACAACGGGCTTCCATGAAATTATGTTTCCTTCTGGGGAAAACGGCGGCCAAAACAGCTGTGGTGCTTCAAAGAGCTTACAAGGACGCTGCTATGAGCAAAACACAAGTTTACGAGTGATTTTCCCGTTTTATTAATGGTCACTTGTCACTTGAGGACCAATCTCGTTCAGAGCGACCGTCGACTTCCTGAACGAACGAAAGCATCACGAAAATTCATAGACTGATCTTGAAGGACCGTCGCCGAACAGTTGATGAACTTGTTGATATGACTGGTATGTCCTTGAGCTCCTGCCAAGGAATTTTGAACGAGGAACTGCGAATGAAGAGCTGCAGCAAAATGTGTGCTTCGCTTGCTCACGGAAGATCAAAAGCGGTCACCACTGAATGCATGTCGTGAACTGAAAGAACAGCTGGAAGTTGACCCGAACCTTTTTTCCGAAGGTGGGTACCACCTCGCATATATATATAAATAAATAT
>NC_068983.1:7444827-7451442 GCF_001194135.2 Octopus bimaculoides | reverse complement strand
ATATATATATATATATATATATATATATATATATATATATATATAAGACTGAAAATTTCCAGGTGATGAATATACATTTATATATCAACAGAGCAAACTTTTATAGAGTACAAAGACACAGAAAATTAAAGGGGAGAAGATATGGTGTTACAAGTCCGACAGTTGTTTCTGGGGGCTCGGAGTTACTTCCTAATGTCGGCAGATGTAGTTCCTAATAAGACGGCGAGCTGGCAGAATCGTTAGCACGCCAGGCGAAATGCTTATCGGTATTTCGTCTGCCGCTACGTTCTGAGTTCAAATTCCGCCGAGGTCGACTTTGCCTTTCATCCTTTCGGAGTCGATAAATTAAGCACCAGTTATGCACTGGGGTCGATGTAATCGACTTAATCCATTGTTTGTCCGCTCTATGTTTAGCCCCTTGTGGGCAGTAAAGAAATAAGTTGTAGTTCCCAATGTTCTTTGATTCGCGGTAAAACACTAAAACTAGAGCAGGGGTCGGACAACCGGGGTAATTGGCCCCAAGTGGGGTAAAATGAAATTCTTAGGGGTAATTAAGACGCATTAGATATAAGTAAAATTATAAAGTTTCTAGAAAAATTTTTTGTTTTCATAATGATATTAATTTATTTTATCACATTTGTTTCATACTTTTTATATTTATACTTGTATTTTCTATATAAATTGATTTAATAAACCTTTTGAATTCAAAGAATCTATGATTTTCTTCCTTTCAAATCAAGGGGGTAACGTCGGCATAAATAAATATATTTGGGGGTAATTGGTTGAAGAACTTCCCCAACCACTGAACTAGAGAATTGCCGTTGTATAACTTGTGTTAATAAAACTCGTCACAGGGATTGCCATCTTTTATATATCATTCTTTTTATCTGCTATAGCTATGCAATACGTTGATGAGTGATTTTGAATTTGATTTATTATATAAAACCTCGTATCATTTGTATAAAAACCGGCCGTCTTTATAATTTTCTGGCCGAATCTTTCCAAGGCTGTTTACAAAACACTAACGTCGCCGTCATTGTATTTCTAGTAAGTTGAGCGACCAGGTACAGTTTCCCTTGTTGGCACGCAACAGGTAGATAGTGTGTGAGATTGAGAAAGAGATAGAAGACGGGAAAGAAAGCCGACAGTAAGGGAGAATGAAGAGAAGGGGAGGGTGACATTAAAATATATCACAAGATTTGGAAGGGGAGAAGTAAACAAAAATAGTTCTACATAATGTATGGGATTTTTTTGTGGGGCTTTTTTCTTTTCATAGTTTGTATATTTATGTGTGGTATAGGTGTAATGTGTGATCAAAACATCAATTCAACAGAAGGAGGTGTAGTAGTAGGAGGAGTTTCTCTATCGAGTTATTGGACATTCATTAAAAAGTCGTCCGGACTTAATTTCTAACTATACAATCTAGTTACTGTTGCGTGCAAATGTGTAACCAGCGTTTCTGTAGGTTTCTCTTTAACAAAGAGTGAATGCAACGGCCATTCAGTCAGTGTAAAAGGTTTATCAATCGAAACACGAAAGACTAAATCATTATGAGAAATAAACAGTGCGTTGGTGCGTGTCATCTGTAGGATCACAGGAAGGGGAAGGGACACCAGGGTTTCATAAGGGTGGTAGAGACGAAGAGTGAGGCGGCAGAAGGTATCGTTGTACAGAAATCTTTGTGGAGAAGCAAATGCCGTAGAACATTTATGAAAGCTGCTCCTAATCAGCTGAATCCATGGCCTAGTTTCCATTCGAGTCCTTGTTTCGAATCAAGGTTCCTCATTTCGATTCTCTGGGTCGTGTTTCCATTCCCTACATCTCGTTTCGTTTCCTTGGTTTCCGAACTGTTTTCCTGGATTCCATTTCATTATCCAGGTTTTCGTTTCACTTACCTGGATCTCGTTTAGTTTTCCTAATTTTTCGCTTCGTTTTCCTGGATCGTATTTCGTTTCCCTGGTTCTAGTTTCGTTTCCCTGGTTCTAGTTTCGTTTCCCTGAATTTCGTTTTCTTTCCATAGTTTTCGCTTTGTTTCCCTGGTTTTCACCGCGTTTTCTTGAATCTCGTTTCGTTTCCCTGGATCTCGTTTCGTCTCCCTGGATCTCGTTTTGTTTCCGTAGTTTTCGCTTCGTTTCCCTGGATCTCGTTTCGTTTCCCTGGTTCTTGTTTCGTTTCCCTGGTTCTCGTTTCGTTTCCCTGGTTCTTGTTTCGTTTCCTTGGATCTCGTTTTGTTTCCGTAGTTTTCGCTTCGTTTCCCTGGATCTCGTTTTGTTTCCCTGGATCTCGTTTCGTTTCTTTGGTTCTGGTTTCGTTTCCCTGGTTCTCGTTTCGTTTCCCTGGTCCTCGTTTCAACTCTCTCGTTCTCATTTCTAGTTGTTGCTATATTGCTGAAGTTTCGCATTTAAAGTTATTTGGAAAGGCATCAATATTATAAAGTCTTCGAATTTTTTAGCTCCTGAGACAGAAAATCTTATGTATCCTGCTTCTGGAATTATCTTTCTTCTTTCAACCAGGTTTATTTTCTAGACATTGACCTATAAGGTTTAAACTAGCCATTGATCTTATTGATTTTATTAATCTCACCAGTCTGATACGTTCTACAAAAGCTTGAGGTATTGTCTCACCTTTTCTCACTCCAGAGAGTGAGAATCTCTTCTCGACTACTCAACCAGCTAGAAATAGCAGTTGAATTAACAATTAAACTAGATACAGAGGAAAGCAGGGCATTCTGGAGAGGGATCTGGGACCAGCCTGTTGAGCATAATGATGAAGCGGAGTGGCTGCATGAAATCCAAGATAGGTTAAGTAATATAGAAGTCCAAGAAGACATGGAGATAACTACAGAAATGATAAAAAAAACAGTTAAGAAAATTCCCAAATTGGAAGAGCCCAGGACCAGAAGCTGGGAAGACTCCATAAAAGGATAGCGCAATAGCAAGATGAATGCATGCAGTAAGGCGCAGTACCCAGCTGGATGACAAAGGGAAAGACATTGTTATGTGCCAAGGATCCTGAAAAGGGTAAAGTTGAATCCAACTTTAGACCAATAACGTGCCTTCTGCTGACGTGGAGACTAATATCAGGTGCTTTGGCCGGTGAACTATATAGATACTTAGAAAAAAGTTGGCTGCCACCTATTGAACAGAAAGGGTGCCGAAAGAGGAGCCGGGGAACTAAGGATCAGCTCTTAATAGATAATCTAATTATCAGGAACTGCAAGAGAAGACACACAAACCTGGGCATGGCATGGGTTGACTATTGTAAAGCATATAATATGATACCAAACTCCTGGATAATAAGAACAATGGAAATGTATAGAGTAGCAGAAAACAATAGAAGCCTTATATGGAACAGTATGAAATATTGGAGAACGGAATTGACAGCAGGGAATCAAGTATTAGGAGAAGTGAAAATAAAGAGAGGAATCTTCCATGGGAACAGTGTGTCCCCTCTGATCTTTGTGCTGGGAATGATCCCTTTGAGTGAAATACGTTAGAAAACAAAGTTGAGGTATGATCTGGGAAAAGGTAAGGGAATACTGAACCACTTGCTATTCATGGATGACTTGAAGTTATTCACAAAAACTGAGGCGGAACTGGACAGCTTAGTCTAGTCTGTGCAGATTTTCTCTAATGATATTAAGATGGAGTTTGGGCTCTCAAAATGTGCTACGATGGTAATGAGACGAGGAAAGCTTGTCGGGACAGAAGGCACATGATTGCCAAGTGGCGAAATGATGAAGGCAATTCAACCGCGATCCGGCTATAAATTCCTGGGAAAACTTGAGGCAAATGAAATTAAACACAACGACATGAAGGAAAAGAAAAAAGGAAAGTAGCTGCGGCGAGTGCGAAAAATATTGGTTTCAAAGCTGAATGACAGAAACGTAATTCCGGCAAAAAACTCGCGCGCAGTCGCAGAAGTTCGGCATGGCGCTGGAATCCTGAAGTAGACAGAAGAGGAACTAAAGGAGATGGACAGGAAGTCAAGGAAGCTCATAACGATACATGGAGCCCATTATCTACGTACAATCTTGATTGCCTATACATGAAGAGAGCAAATGAAGGAAGGGGACTGATAAGTGTGGAAGTCTGCGTACGTATCGAATTCGAGAGCTTAATGAGATACCTAGCCCAAAGTAAGAAAATCTTGCAAGTGTCAGTTAGGAAGGAGGGGGTATCAAAAAGGAAAAAATACAAAAGGACCCAAAGAAGAATTACACAATAAATTTCATGTAGCCACAACAACAGAAGTTACTGGACAAAATAGGTGGGATTGGCTGAAGAAAGGAACACTAAAGGAAGAGACCGAGAGTATTATAATGACAGCGCAAGACCAAACTTTGGCCACGAACTGGAGTACCAACCTTAGGAATGAGCAAGTGTCGCATCTGTAATAGAGTGGATGAAACTATTGCCCATATCGCGAACGAATGCCCTAGACTTGCCTAAAACCGCTACAAGTTGTGGTGATACGATCAGGTAGCGAATGTGCTACATTGGAAAGTGTGCGAAAAGTGGGGGCTAGAGAGAGGCAAGACGAGGTATGAGTACAAACTGCAGAGAGTGGCGGGGTCCGAGACGTAGTGGTGGTCGACAAGATGCACCACATGTGCTATATAGTTGATGCACAACATGTGCTTGCCCCTTTCACCCACGAATAGTCAGGAAGAAAGCGAAAAAATAGATAAATACAACACTCTTAAGTACGAAATAGCCCGGCAGTGGGCTATTTCTGTTTCAATAAAAACGACGACAACAACAACTACAACAATAATAATATGAGGAGAATCATAGCCATGTGTTGAGAGGACTTCTTTGGAGTTTGAATAATTCACGTCTGGAAGCATGGGTGTTTCTTTCATCATTCCTAAGCAAACCTTATTCAGGGACCTTTTGAGCGGGATGGGCTACTCGACCTGAAGAAAATTCTAACTGGGCCCCACCTGCAAGGTCATGTGCTGTTTATTTTGATATAAGATCACCACGTTGCGCACATATGGTTGTGATGCATGTGCCTAGTGTACCTTATCAGACGGGTAGTCATGATGGGTATATTGGGCTTCGAATATTTGTACCCCAGGGTAACTTTGATGACTTTCAAATAACGCTTTCAAATTTTTGCACAAAGCCAGAAGTTTCGGAGTATGGGATAAGTCGATTACATCGACCTCATTGCTCAACTGGTACTTATTTAATCGAACCCGAAAGAATTAAAGGCAAACGCGAACACAGCGGAATTTGAACTTAGAACGTAAAAACCGAAGGAATTCTACTAAGCATTTTATCCAACATCCTAAAGATTATGCCAACTCATTTGTACTAATAATAATGGTTAAGAATTGTTACTGCGCTAGACAAAATACTTAGTGGCGTTTTTTCCGGCTCTTTACGTTCAAATGGTTGACTCTGCCTTTCATCTTTGCGAGGTCGATAAAATAAGTACCAGTGCACAACTTGGGTCAGTATAATCGACTTCACCTACCCCCGTCAAACTGCTGGCCTTGTGCCAAAATTAGAAAAAAAATTTCAATAAATTTCTAATATCGGCAAAAGTCAGTAGGTTATTTAAGGGAGGGGAATAACTTAAATAAATCCCAGTTCTTGACGGGGATTTGATTTTATCGAACTCGTAGAAAAAACACCCAACAAATTTCACCTCCACAGGATTTGAACTCAAAGCGTAAAATCCCCGCAATTAAATGCCGGCCCTATAGCAAAATAATGACTACTTTTCATTAGGTACACAACTGGCCTTTCATCATTTAGACTGTGCTGTGGTGAATAACCAGGCCTTACTCCGTCATCTTATTAAGTGTTTAGTTATTCAACCAGACAAATATGAAAAGTGGAACGGACAGAACTCTGGCAGCAAGGAACACTTCGTTAAATATCACTACAGAGATAGTCGATGGTCCCAATAATGATTTATTCAAATTGTTTAAAATTAATTAGAGAGCAATTAGGTCTGGAACACAGTAAAAAAAAAAGAAAAGTGTATTTGTATTTCTGCGTATGTGTACGTGTATGTACGCCGTGTTGATAGTCTACGTTCTATGCAGCAGATAGAAACGATAACCTAGATTGTGACGTATTGAGCAAGCAGACGATGAAAGGGACGATAAAAAGCATGTGTTGTATGTGTACAAGACTTCATGTACGCATGTGTGTATGTGAGATTATATGTGTGCGTGTGTGTGCATATATGTCCATGTATGTGTATACACACAGACACACATATATATACGATACACATATATACACACTAAACACCTGCCTATTATATATATATATATATATATATATATATATATATATATCCAGACGCATAAATATGTGCATTTATTTATTCATCTATATACACACGCATCCGTTCATTCATTCATTGATACATACATACATACATACATACATACATATGTAATATATCTGCCAACAAGTGGCATGCACGCTTATGCACACACACACACACACACACACACACACACATATATATGTATATACTAATATACTAAGACACACACACATACACACGTACATATATATATATATATATGAATATATATATATATGAATATACATATGTATACACAAACACACATATATACATATATAT
>NC_068983.1:7443715-7444674 GCF_001194135.2 Octopus bimaculoides | reverse complement strand
ATATATATACATATATATATATATGTATGCATACATGCACACATTTTATTTTGTTTGCATAACTTAATGAATGTATATAAAATATACAAAACTTGAATACATACACATGCGCATACGTATGTGTATATATGTCGCACGTGTGTGCGTTTGTATTCATGCGAAAATGTGTGACCAAGCGCAAATGCTAGCTACAATAATATAAAGAACAAGTGTTACCTGCTTCAACCAAGGAAAGAGGTGTGTTTCGAGAGAGAGAAAGAGAGAGAGAGACAGACAGAGAAATTGAGAGGGACAGAGATATAGAGGGATAAATAGAGAGTGAGAGAGAGACAGAAGTAACATATTTTACACGGTAGAGGTTAGTCGAGGCGTGTCTTCCAGCACGTGGCGCACACACTTGAACCGGCGAAGCGGAAGAAGTTGTTTCTTTTAAAAAAAGCAAAATGAATTAGTAAAATGTAACACTCTGTGTAACAGGGGGCGGAACCACCTCTCGCGATGCGCGTGTGCGTGTGTGTGTGTGTGATTGTATGGGCGTGAGTGTGTTTGTGTGTGCGTGTATATGTGTGTGTATACACACATATCTATAGGTATATGTATGTATGTAAACATATGTATGTATATATATATATGTTAAAGACTGTCATACCGGCCATGACGAAGGGAAATAGCCCTGAAACTCGAGTTGCCTTTATATATATATATTTATATTTATATATTTATATATTTGATCCTTTATATTGAACACTCAATATTTCATCTACATTCAATACTTTATTTCATGGTGCCATCCATTTTTATTTTATTTTATATTATATATTGTATATTATATTATATATTGTATATTATATTATATATTGTATATTCCATATTCTATACCCCACATTGGTTCTGCAGGAATATAAATAAAACATAAAAAACAGACAGTGTTGGAACTCTTTTAAGCAAAATAATATATT
>NC_068983.1:7442142-7442638 GCF_001194135.2 Octopus bimaculoides | reverse complement strand
GAGGGGGGGGGGGAGAGAGGGGTAGGGAGAGAGAGTTCAAATTTACAGAAAAAGAAAAGACAACGACGAATGTAGGAACAGCCGGCAGGTGTATTATTTTGACGCTCAGAATAAATGGAAAAGTCTTTTACGTTTCGAACCCACGCTCTTCGACAGAAAGGAATAAGAGGGGGGAGGAATGGAGGAGAATGAATAAAAACGGAGAGAGATAAAAAGCAGTGTAGAGTTCAACGGTCCAACATAGCGTATTACTGGCGTGTGTATATATATATATATATATATAACAGGAAAAAACATGGCGGATTTTGAAGCTAACGAACTTTTAATAATTTAATAATTTATTATGATCGTTATTTGTGTGTTTTTTCGTAATTTGTTCTGATGTAAACCATTCCTGAGGAAGTGCTAAACGTCAGACATCCAATGGATCAGTCGCTGGATAGTTTTGGGCACAGAAATGTTGACATAGGATGGTAAATAAATAGAATATGGATCT
>NC_068983.1:7441157-7442035 GCF_001194135.2 Octopus bimaculoides | reverse complement strand
ACACACACACACACACACACACACACACACACACACACACACACATAAATACACACACACACACACACACACACACACACAGACACACACTCACATTGCAGCAAGACGAAATGGCGGGTAGCTAGATATATGTAAGGTGTTGTTGTGTCTGTTGTCGAGTTCAAGGTTAGCCGCGACTAACAAAACTTATCATCAAAGGCGTCTCTTTGTCTGTTACCATTCCTTTATTTCAATCATTGGCCTGCGGTCATACTGGAGCACTGCCTTGAAAAAAAAATTGACATCTCTGCCAGTTGCTTTTCTATCTTCCTTTTCTGTTACTTCTTTTTTGTAGGCCTGCTAATTATTCAATCTTTTCTCTTTTGCCCAACCGCTAAGTTGCAGTGATGTCCACAAACCAACACCGGTGTCCGGTTGTCAAGCCGTATCGAAAGGACTACAAGTACTAAGACAAATACATACACAAACACACACACACACAATTAGTAGCACTTGCAATATATATATATATATATATATATATATACGCAGTTTCCGCCAGCCAAGTTCACTCTCAAGGCATTGATGACACGTGCCTAAGAAGCCGCGCTGTGGGACTGAACTTGAAACCATGTGGTTATAAAGCACGCTGCTTAACCACACATCCATCCATATATAGTTCTTTAACTTTTTATATACAGGCGCAGGAGTCGCTTCGTGGTAATAAGCTTGCTTCCTAACCACATGGTTCCGGGTTCGGTACCACTGCGTGGCACCTTGGGCAAGTTTTTTCTACTATAACCTCGGGCCGACCAAAGCCGTGTGAGTGGATTTGGTAGACGGAAACTGAAAGAAGCCCGTCTCATATACATACATACATATATATATATATATATATA
>NC_068983.1:7438134-7440805 GCF_001194135.2 Octopus bimaculoides | reverse complement strand
TATATATATATATCTGTGTGTGTGTGTGTGTGTGTTTACGTCCTCGTAACATAGCGGTTCGGCATAAGAGACCGACAGAATAAGTACTAGGTTTACAAGGAATGAGTCCTGGGATCGATTTGCTCGAGTAAAGGCGGTGCTCCAGCATGGTCGCAGTCAGGTGACTGAAACAAATAAAAGAATAAATGAACATAATATATCATGAACATTCTCAAATGCATCCTTTGTTTCTTTTTTTATGGCAGCGGGGACCGATTTGAGGGTGTGTGATTCGAAATATCCATTTAGAGGTAAGGTGTGATTTGTGACTATTTAACTGCTATTTCTAACAGTTGGAACATCTGCATAGGCGCTCCTTTGTTGGATTTTAAGGACCATTTCTTAAGTATGTTGCAACGGTATCTGATCTTAATGATATGATAGGTGGGTATTGTGTAGGCCCATGTCAACCCTCATCGAGTATTTGTGTTTGAAATGATATTTAGGATTCACTATCTTATGTGTATTCTCCCCAGTTTAGATCGTAAGGCACAGTTTCAGAGGAATTGGCTACTGTTTTTAGCAGATCTAGAAACTATGTGGAGCAGTGATACTCCTTGCTAAACCTTAAGCATGTCGCAATGGTATCTAATGTACGCAATGGTATTTAATACGATATGTTTTTGTCATGTAGGCCCAGGCCCAGATCACCCCTGGTCCAGTAGACCTTTAATGAAACCTTTAATAAAAGTCATTCCATACGTGACAACCCTCACTTTTAAATGATGTCGAAGATTTCATTATCTAATGTGTCCTCTCCCTACTTTAGATCGTAGAGCACAATTTGGGTATATTTGGCTACTCCCAGAAGCATTAGAACCCTTACCAACCTTTCCATTAACAAAGACCCTTCTGTTTAAATAGATTTTCTCTGGCGTCCCTGATGCTTGAAAAGTCCGTTTAGTCGGAAAATTTAATTTTCGGGTCCATATTTTTTAGATTTTAAGACCTTGCCTTCGCCAAATAAGTACCATCGATAAAATAAGTACCAGTCTACGAATGCTATGGTTTATAGTCAATAAATAAATTTAGAGGCCCTAGTATATTGCTTTGTCTGAAGCGGGTGCTCCGGTAATGTTGTTATAACGGCCCTGCTCCCAGGTGTCCGCGTGCTTCGGGTTGGGAGCCGCTGATGTAAAAACTCGCTTCGTGGCTCAAAGCAGGGTAGATATGCTTGACAAGGTATGCGTAAGCAAGATTTAAAACAGGAGAGGGCCTCAGGGATATATAAATATGTTAGTTTTAAATTTTGGTACAAGACAGCAGTTTCGGGAGAGGAGGTAAGTCGATTACATCTACAACCCTGTATTTAACTGGTACTTATTTTATCGACCCCGAAACGAAAAAAAAGCAAAGTTGACCTCGGCGGAATTTGAACGTACATCGCAAAGCCGGACGAAATTCCGCTAAGCATATGACCTGGCGCTCTAATGAGTCTGCTAGCTCACTGCCTTATACACAGCAGCAATAATAATTATTTGAAATCTTGGTACAAGGCCAGTAATTTCGATGAAGGGGATAAATCGATTACATCAGCCCCAGTGTTCAACTAATACTGCTTTTATCGACCCAGAAAGGATAAAAAGCATTTGAACTCAGATTGTAAAGACGGACGAAACGCCGCTAAGCATTTTTCCCGTCGTACTAATAATCCTTCCAGCTCGTCGCCTTATGTGGAGTAACAATGCATCCTGCCCTAACTCTTCGAAACGCTTAGTTTTAGAATGGTGGCAGCTGATGAAGGAAGTGTTTCCTGTACTCTGTTTATCATTTTGTCCACGTTTTTTTGCAACGTCCTGTACCCAGATATGCATCTATATATACATGTAGATGTAGGTATGTAAATACATGTACGTATATATGCATATACTCACATATTATTTGTATTACATTAATATAATCTGGTCTCAGATGGTATGGTTTTGGTGGAGGATAGGCTTCAAATTGTTAAAGAAAATCAAGTGAGAATAAGAAAGGATTCATTTCGTTTGTTGTCTTTTGTTTGTCTTTGTTGGTATCTATTCTTCTGTGTGAGTTTAAGGTTGAGAGGTTGAGTTAGAAATGAAAACTGAATAGCATGGCAATGGTGTGGCTTTACAGAGAGACATAAAGAAAATCAGACACGCTTACACTGATAAACGCTCCCGTTCACTCCCCCTCTCCTTTTCCCACCTTATTTCTGTCTGTCTGTATGTTTGTCTGTCTGTCTCTCCCTCTCTCTCTCTCTCACTCTCTGCCACACACACACACACACACACACATATACATGCATACACATTATGCACACGCGCAAACACACACACTCACACACAGGCACACATTCATATTTATGCATAAGCAAATAAATATAAAACAGTAACAAAATATATCAGTAACGTATTTTACATGGTACAAACAATCTAAGAACTCATTAGACTGAGTAGTGTGTTTATATATATATATATATATATATATATATATATACTCTTTTACTCCTTTACTTGTTTCAGTCATTTGACTGCGGCCATGATGGAGCACCGCGTTTACTCAAGCAAATCGACCCCAGGACTTATTCTTTGTAAGCCTAGTACTTATTCTATCAGTCTCTTTTGCCGAACCACTAAGTTACGGGGATGTAAACACACCACCATCG
>NC_068983.1:7428718-7437513 GCF_001194135.2 Octopus bimaculoides | reverse complement strand
GTGTGTGTGTGTGTGTGTGTGTGTGTGTGTGTGTGTGTGTGTGTGTGTGTGTGTGTGTGTGTGTGTGTGATAACACCAGCACAACATACATCACTATTATCATCGACAACATCAAAAACATCCAACAGCGATACTATACACAACAATTACAACATCAACATCCTCAACGCCAACACTCTGCACATCAACCGGTGAAGACGCGTGGCTTAGTGGTAAGGGTAATTGGCATACGATCACGAGTTCGATTCCCGGCGGCGCGATGTGTCCTTGACCAACACACTTTATTTCACGTTGCCGCAGTTCACTCTTTTGGCAAAAACGAATTATACCTGGAATTCAAAAGGGCCAACCTTATCACATTCTGTGTCACGCTGAATCTCCCCGAGAACATCACTAAGGGTACGCGTGTCTACGGAGTACTCAACCACTTACACGTTAATTTCTAGAACGGGCTGTTCCATTGATTGGGTCAGCTGGAACTCTCGTCATCATAACCGTCGAAGTGCCAACATTTCTTATTGCCTACTGTGTTGTTGTTGCTGCTGTTGTCGTTGTCGCTGTTTATAATGTTGTTGTTGTTGTTGTTGCTGGTGTTGTTTTTGTTGTTGTTCCTAATCGTTAATGGTTGGTGATTGGTTTCATTGATTTATTTATTTATTTATTCATTCATTGGTTTGATGTTTACTTGTTGGCTTTTCAATCAGTCTAAATCAAAAGATTGACATTTAACAAGTTAGCTTTGATGTAAACGGGATTGTGACGACAGAGAGAGAGAAAGAGAATGAGGAGAGGAGGAGGTGAAGAAGGAGGGAAGTATAAAGAACCAGAGAGAGGGGGAAACAGAGAAAGGCATTGAGGTAGTGTGAATGCATGTGTTTACAAAAATACGTACATACATGCATACATATCTATATGTGTACATTACATTATATATATATATATACATACACACACACACACACACACACACACACACACACACACACATATATATATATATATATATATATATATATATACTCACACATATAGACAAATGCATGAGGTGTACATACATTACAATATATATATTATATATATATATATTATATATATATTATATATGTGTGTGTGTGTGTGTGTGTTTGTGTGTGTTTGTGTGTCTGTGTACAGAGAGGGAGAGAGAGAGCGAGAGAAAGAGATGGGTTGATAAACAGACAGGTACATAAATAGACAGACAGAGTAAGAGACGGAGAGAGAGAGAGAGAGAAGGAAAGAAAAAGAAAGAAAGAAATGGAGAGAGAGAGGGAGGGAGAATGAGGACAATGAGGAGAGACAAGAGGTGAGAGAGAGAGAGAGAGAGTGTGTATGGAAGCGAAAGTGAGAACGAATAATTGAATGAGGAAGTAAACTAGAAAAGCATCACTCACCATCTAATTACATACCATGTGACCCCAAGATGACTGAACAGATCTATCATAAAAGAGATAAGGAGACAAAAAAAAAAGCAGTGTGTGTACCAACGAGACATTATGTATGGGTATTTTAGTAATGTTTCATTGGAAATTTGAGAATGATGTCAATATCGATAGGAAGTGGTAGCCTCTCTTGGAACGGTGACCGTTACGTCACTTCATATGACATTTTGAAAGTAATACTTTTGGAATCTAAGAGAATGGGATAACAATAAAATACAATATCACAACAAGAAAAGTTAGTATAATTTCAGTTGTTGGTGTTGGTGATGGTGGTGGTGATGCTTGTGGTGGTGGTGGTGGCGGCGACTTTGAGTAGAACCCGCTCTTTTTTGTTATTGTTTTCAATGTGTTTTCTAACGTTAAACCTGTTTGCATGCAAAACCCTCGCATCAATACATGCGCTCACACATCCAATGTTCTATCCTGTGCCGTGCATAAGGTGTTTTTTTTTTTCTTGATGTAAGCCCTTTGTGGTCAATAAAGAAATTATTATTATTATTATTATTATTGCGTGAGAGAGCAGTGCATGCCATCAAAGTGACACTGGAGTAAAATATACGAAGCCCAGTATATCCACCATGACTACCCGGGTACATGCATTACAACCATATATGCGTGACGTGGTGATCTCATATCAAGATTAACAGCGCATGTGGAATTCGAACTCAGAATGCGAAGAGTCGGAACAGTTCTAGTGAAGCATTCTGTCAAACGTTTCTATCACCTTTGGACTGAAACTCTATTTCATCGACCATCGAAAAGGATGATAAATAACATTGATCTAAGCAGAATTGAACTCAGTTTGCAGATAGCTGCAACAGATCTCAAGAGGCACAACATTCTAATCATTTTGTCACTCAACTGCCCAGGTTAGAACTTTATTTCATCGACTTCCGAAAGAATGAGAAAGAAAAGTTAACCTCAGCAGGATTTGAACTCTAAAGCAGATAAACATTATAAGGTAATCTAGCTGACTCTTTAACGACTGTAACAAATTGTTGCCTTGAAAAAGTTAACGTAAAAAAAAAAACTCTACATGTTCTCTTGTTCACAGTAAACCAATATATTTATACTTGTGGTCTGTTTATACCAGCTTTATGTCGACATAGACCACAAAGAGATTTTTCAAATCTTAAAGTTTACATTATCAAAACTTAACATATGAATCATTGAGCAGGTCTCTTATGTGGTCCGGTTATTCGATTTGCTACACAAGAAATAACGACCAAATTTCCTTCAAAGCAAGTTACCCTGCCATTAGTGGTGTTATCAACCAGAGGTTAAACAAAAGAAATTAGATGAGTGGTGCGGCTGGAAATGCTGCATAATATGCCAGAAAAGACACAAAAAGAGAGGTTTCTAGTTTTTCACTAGGCGACAGATTCTTGAAAATATATTAAGTTGGGTTGTGTTGGTTATAAACTTCCATAATGGACACAGTATTAAAGCTGTCTCACCAACTCCTTTCTGCTCTCTTTCGCTTTTACTAATCTTTCATTTCACCCACTAATTCATGAAAATGATAAATAAACAAATAAGTACCATATCATTTCACAAGTCAGGTGTCAAATAGTCAGGTGTCAAATACTACAGCCAAATAGTCGTAAAACTAATAAATTTTCCTTTACACCTCGACACACCTAGGAATTATCGATGGCGTATTGATGAGTTGCGACTTGCAGTATGCAAACTTCTGCATCACTCATATTATCAGCACATATCCTAAAATCTTTAGTTTAATGTAGACGTTTCACAGCTGTAACTACACACCATGACAAGGTCCAACGGGGACGAAACGCATGAAGTTTTCTCGCCAGCTGCCGCAAGAACAATTTTCGTCTCCCACAGGTATATTGTATTTTCGAACACAGTACGTCCGTAAGAGATGTTAGTCCTGGACGAATACTGCAGTAAAGGGCCTATCAACAGTGTACATACATTAAGCATGGTACATACATAGTTGCTTTAATTTAGTATTGCTTCTATTGCATATAACAGATTTTTATTCGGTCAAACGATTATTCGCAAAATCAGTGAATGCTTTCTTCCTCGTTTCCTATATGTCGGAGGCAACGAATTCTCGTTCGAACCTGTGAGTACGTGGCTGTGAGTAAATGTTCTGACATGGCCCTGTGAAGCCTAAGTGCATCTGGCGTTTCTCACGAGCCCCTGTCGGGTCGATTTTGGAGGAATTTGTTCACATCCACTGGGTATCTGGCCTCAACCACAGTACAGATTTTTGTTTTCAACTCAGGTATTTGTGTATTCGATTGAAATTTTCGTCGAAATTCTTTGCGTTGAATATACAGTAATCCCTCGACTATCGCCGGTGTTACGTTCCAAAACCTCCCGCGGTAGGTGAAAATTCGCCAAGGAGAAACAGTATTGTACAGTATATATTTTTATTTTATGTTTATAATTTGTATATATTTATTTTATTATAAATGCCAAACAACACCACACACTCGCCTCCCAAGTTTCGTTTTCCATACTGTATGTGCAATTCTTTGTTTAATCATTTACGGTTCCCTACGTATTTTCTTTTAATATATTTTAATTAATGTGTTATACAGTACAGTCCTGTACTCTACTTCTATTTAATAATTTATTAATTTTTAGGCATGAAAATGCTTATTTTACCACAGAAATAATTAAAATATAAAGAAATATCAATACCTATCAGCCACAGAAACCTGCGATATACTGAGGTGTCCACGATATAAATTTACATACATTGGCCAGAAAGATCCGCGATGTACTGAGAGCGCGATAGGTGAACCGCGATATGGCCAGGGATTCCTGTACACACACAACACATGAATATCCGCAACGTTCTTTTAATATATTTACACTTTTATGTATATATTTACCATTTCTGAATCTGCATATATTTACTATTTGGTGTTATATATATATACTATTTATCAGCATTATATATTTACTAATTTTCAACAAAGAAATAGAAAATAAGTATATATATATATATTCTTTGTAAGCTTATTACTTATTCTATCGGTCTCTTTTGTCCAACCGCTAAGTGACGGAGACATAAACACACCAACATCGGCTGTCAACCAATGCTAGAAGGACAAGCACAGACACACAGACATACACACATACACATATATATACATATATATACGACGGGCTTCTTTCAGTTTCCGTCTACCAAATCCACTCATAAAGCTTTGGTCGGCCCGAGGCTATAGTAAAAGACACTTGCCCAAGGTGCCACGCAGTGGGACTGAATACCTGGAATTATGTGGTTGGTAAGCAAGCTACTTTCCACACAGCCACTCCTGCGCCTATATATATATATATATATATATATATATAAGCTCAAAAAAGGAAAAAGACAAAAAAACAACAACAAAAAACAACAACGTGAGGACGTGATTCAGATTGTGTTACTAGACGCTCGAGAAAGGAAAGAGAGAGAATATGACGTTTCGAGCGGAGCTCTTCGTCGGAAACAAGCAAAGTCCAAAGAAGGGAAAAACGGAGGAAGAAAAAATCGCCACCGATGTCCACGAGGTTACATTGTGATATATATATATATATATATATATATATATATATATTACATTAAGTCGAAAACTGAAATTTATGGTATTATATTTAATTTGTTTGTTACGTGCGTTTCGACACCAGATGGAATATACATTTCATGACTATAAATATTAATGTAAATATGAATAGAAATGGATTTGTAACTTTACAACACATTAATGTAAACCATGCGCATATTCTCCGACAAACATCCAAAAGTAATACTACTTACTCTTGAAGATTATGTTAAATACAGTTTTCCTACAAAATAAATAATTTCCCAGCATTATATAGTACTATTTTTCAGTTTTATATCGCTCCTAAATGCTAACTTTATAGATATTCACTATGTAACTTTATGTATTTACTATCTGCCAACTATATTTACTATTTAACACCATCGTGTATCGCTTCGAAGTTCCTTCCATCAGATGGCATTATATATTGTTTTAACAAGAAAGCCATATCACATATAAAGACAGGTGTCCCTTAGTACGATTTTAGACACTGTGTTGAAAAACTGTGTGATGTAGAAGTTTCCAAACTGCATTTCGTAACACTTCAGTGGGCTGTCAATAAATTTTAGGCGTATCAAGTAATGACGGGAGATTTATTGCGTTTTTACAAGCATTTGACAGTGCAGTTTGTCTGCAGTCTTACAAGTTTGTGTACAATTTGACACGTGACAGGTGACATGTAAAATGATATTTATTTGTTTATTTATTAATTTCACGAAAGAAAGTAATAAAAAAAATCGGAGATGGGCAGAAAGGGACATATGAATCTGTCTTGCCTTCGGCAGCAATGCCGTATCCATTATGGAGATTCTCATCCTAGACATAACATGGCTTGATTTGTTTTTAATGCGATTTGAAAGCCCTCTTTTAATGTCCTCCACAGAAACATCTGATATATTCAACATCTTCACTTGCATCTTGGATATTAATAATTTACTTCTCTTCTATGGGTGTTTAACCTCCGATAAATAAGACAATTGATGGCAAGGCAGGGTAACGTTTGAAGATTTGATCGTTATTTCTAGCATAGCAACGATCTTGCCATGTTATGTCTGGATTGAGAATCTTTGTGATGGAAACCGTGCAGTTGCCAATGGTAAGATTGGCACGTCGACACTCTTTGTCTTCGACTCTTTCAAAAAAAAAACACGAATAACGAGTATATAATAACGTAAAAATATAAAAAAACAGAAGACGTCGAATATATTTAGACGTTGGTTATGTATATTCGACCCAAGAAATATCGATGATTTCAGTTAAATACAAACCAAATATGTCCTACTCAGGTATCTGTACTGTTGTTGAGGCAAGATGCCCAGCAGATGTAACATTGTGGCATTTAGGATATCGTTGATCTTGTCGAGGTCGTCACTTAGCCCCAGGTCAGCTATGATCAGAGACTTCCAGTTATGATAAATCTGCCTAATTTTTAGCTTTAATTGCTCCTCCTATTTTACTGTTCGAGACGAGAGGCGCAATGGCCCAGTGGTTAGGGCAGCGGACTCGCGGTCATAGGATCGCGGTTTCGATTCCCAGACCGGGCGTTGTGAGTGTTTATTGAGCGAAAACACCTAAAGCTCTACGAGGCTACGGCAGGGGATGGTGGCGAACCCTGCTGTACTCTTTCACCACAACTTTCTCTCACTCTTACTTCCTGTTTCTGTTGTGCCTGTAATTCAAAGGGTCAGCCTTGCCACACTCTGTGTCACGCTGAATATCCCCGAGAACTACGTTAAGGGTACACGTGTCTGTGGAGATCTCAGCCACTTACACGTTAATTTCACGAGCAGGCTGTTCCGTTGATCGGATCAACTGGAACCCTCGACGTCGTAAGCGACGGAGTGCCAACAACAACAACAATTGTTCGAAAGGTATTTGACTCCTATTTCTAGCGAATCGAATCACTATAAAGAGGAACCCTCACCTGTAAGGTACGAATTCAGGAAAGTCAGATTGATGGCGCACAAATCTTTCCAAGCTATAGCCATAGAGGTGGAGTAGATGAGCGTTTGAACAGGACACTTGAGGCTAACGAGACTTCCGTCAAATATACAATGCTACCAACTTTTATAAAACCCATTGATGTTTATATTCATGAAATGTATATTCTGTCTTGTGGAAACGCGCGTAACTAATGAATTAATGTAATACCATAAGAGTCTGCTGATCTTACCTTTTAATGTCTCGGCTGAAGATCTTTGTAATGGACTCACCAATCAGCTCTACCTCTCTCATTTTTTACAAATATATATTTTTTTATATTACTTATTCGTTTACGCTTTCTTTTTTCCTTGTTTTCCCAATTCTTCTCTTTCTCTCCTTCTGTCTATGTAACACGCACACATGCATAGACATGCACACTCATACATGCTTGTAGAAATTTATAGCCATATAAATAGACATATAGGTGCAGGAGTGGATGTGTGGTAAGTAGCTTGCTTACCAACCACATGGTTCCGGGTTCGGTCCCACTGCGTAGCAACTTGGACAAGTGTCTTCTACTATAGCTTTGGGCCGACCAAAACCATGTGAGTGGATTTGGTAAACGGAAACTGAAAGCAGCCCGTCGTATATATATATGCGTGTGTGTGTGTGTGTGTGTGTGTGTGTGTGTGTGCGTGTGTGTGTGTGTCTGTGTCTGTGTCTGTGTTTGTCCTCCTAGCATTGCTTGACAACCGATCCTGGTATGTTTATGTCCCCGTCACTTAGCAGTTCGGCAAAAAGAATCCGATTGAATAAGTACTAGGCTTAGAAAGAATGAGTCCCGGGGTCGAATTGCTCGACTAAAGGCGGTGCTCCAGCATGGCCACAGTCAAATGACTGAAACAAATAAAAAGAAAAAAAGAATATATATATGTGTGTGTAATATGTATTCGTACTTATATATGCATGCATATACACATAAACACATAAATACATATGTATGCATCTATGTGTGTGTTTATGTGTGTGTTTATTGCATATGTACAATTTATGGTGGTATGGTAAAAGCTTGATGGTAAAGGTGGGGATTGTGGTATGTACTGATAGTTCGTGGGGGTGATGGAGGTGTTATTACAATACTGATTGCACCGATGGATATATTCTTGCCCGTAGAGATTGTTGTGGTATTAGCGATACTGGTGCTATGGTGATGCTGGCAATGAAAATGGCGAGCTTTAATGTCATCGCATAGTATTGGCAGCAGTTAGGGTTAGCAGTGGATGTGTTGTTGTTGTTGTTGTTGTTGTTATCAGAACTACATCATATCTGGCTGAGAAAACCTATAATCAAATGCCCTTCTAAACGTGACCATTCCATTTGTTTTTTAGACAGAGCGATGACCCCCGAACACTATTATCCAATGTTTATTATCTTTTATATCATTATTATAACTATTACTGTTGTTGTCGTTATTGTTGTTGGCAGAATCGTGAGCACGCTGGACGAAATGATTAGCGGTATTTCGCCCGTCGCTACGTTTTGAGTTCAAACGCCACCGAGGTCGATTTTGTTTTTCATCCTTTCGCAGTCGATAAATGAAGTACCAGTGAAATTCTGCGATCCCTGTGATCGACTAATCCCCTCCACCAAATTTCAGGTCTTGTGCCTATAGTAGAAAAGGTTGTAGTTGTTGTTGCTGCTGCTGCTCCTGTTGTTGTTGTTGTTGGTGCTGTTGTTGTTGTTGGTGGTGGTGGTGGTGGTGTTGAGCGGCATTTCTTCCGGTTTTTTAACGTTCTGAGTTCAAATTCCGCCGAGGTCGACTTTGCCTTTCATGCTTTCAGGGTCGATG
>NC_068983.1:7427438-7428585 GCF_001194135.2 Octopus bimaculoides | reverse complement strand
CGATAAATCAAGTACCAGTGAAACACTGGGGTCGATGTAATCGACTAGCTCCCCCTCCCAACAAATTTCACGCCTAGTGCCTATAAGTAGAAAGGATTATTATTTTGTCCAGCATACTGAACAAAATGTTTAACGGCATTTCGTCCGTCTTTACGTTTTGAGTTCAAATTCCGCCGAGGTCGACTTTGCCTTTCATGCTTTCAGGGTCGATGAAATAAGTATCACTGAGCACCCCCACACACACACACACAATTTCCGGCCTTGTGGCTTTAATAGAAAGAGTTATTATCATTATAGTTAAAGACAGTAGGTTTCGGTTAAATGAAATTTAACTACTATTTCTAGCATCGAGAGCAACCACGTTGATACGTCCCTTGGGGCGCGGCAGCAGCCATGTTAGTAGTTATAGCTGTGGTGATGGCTCAATGAACAAACGGCCGTGAAATGTCAAAAGCTGAGCTTTCGCAACGGCGTTCGCTTTCTTTCCCTTTCTCCATTGAAGAGCGTTTGACATTTTGAGAACGACGCAGATTCGGCACTCAAGATTGCTGTCCCTGATATAAATGTAAAACGCTGGTGGGTGACAGGGTGGTTAGCTATTGTGTGTATTCTTGTCGGATTGCTTAAGCGAAATGAATCTCCGTATAGAATTTTGTTTTCTAAAAGCGTGTTATCCAACGTCTGCTTTTATAAACGTTATGTTGACTCCTCTGCAACCACTTCTCACATGAAACCGCCGTATTGTTTTGTATTGTGTAAAAGAATAATCTATTTGCTTAAATGCGAAAGAGATTATAGACACCCTCCGCTATCACCACCGCCCCAGCTGTTAATGGCCTGTTAACAAGATTGTTTACCCCCACCCCACTCTCGCTTTCTCTTTCTCTCTCTCTCTCTCTCTCTCTCACTGTCTCTCTTCTCTTTTTCTTTCTCTCTCTCTTTCTTCCTATCCCTCGCCCTACCTACTCCCTTTCTCTGTCTGTGTACCCCAGTCTCTCTCTTTCTGTCTCTTTTTTTTCTCTGTATGTCTCTATGCGTTTATATATGTCTTATGTTTTATATATGCATATTTGTCTGTCTTTGTCTATCAAAACTAGTCGTTAGTTAGCATATGTATGTGTGTGTGTGTATATATATATATATATAT
>NC_068983.1:7424568-7425246 GCF_001194135.2 Octopus bimaculoides | reverse complement strand
ATATATAGATGTATGTGTGTATGAAAGTATGTATACAAATGTATAGATAGATAGATAGATAGATAGATATACATATATACGACGGGCTTCTTTCAGTTTCCGTCTACCAAATCCACTCACAAGGCTTTGGCCGGCCCGAGGCTATAGTAAAAGCCACTTGCCCAAGGTGCCACCACGCAGTGGGACTGAACCCGGGACCATGTGGCTGGTAAGCAAACTACTTACCACACAGCCACTCCTATATATACACACATATATACAAAGCCTATTTACAAATATTCTTTCATTTTACCTTGTTACCTTTTTCTGTATGATTTAATTGAAAGGATTAAGCTCTTCCATAGTCATATTTTCCATATAAGAAGGCAGCGAGCTGGCAGAAGCTTTAGCCCGCAGGCCGAAATGCTTAGCGGAATTTCGTCTGTCTTTACGGTCTCAGTTCGAATTCCGCCGAGGTCGACTCTTTGCCTTTATGGCCGTAGTGCCAAAATAAAGAGAGAATATCTTCCATATAAGATGTTTAAAATAAAAGCCGTTCTGTCTCTCTCTGTCTGTCTCTCTCTCTCTCTCTCTCTCTCTCTCTCTCTCTCCCCGTGCATATATATATGTTTGTGGGTGGATGTGTATGCTTGTGTATTTGTGTGTGCATATATATATATACATATATATATATATATA
>NC_068983.1:7413926-7421381 GCF_001194135.2 Octopus bimaculoides | reverse complement strand
ATATATATAGTGTAGATATATATATAATGTATATATATTATATTATATTTATGTACAACAGGTATCTGTATAGTTTCCGTCTACCAAGTTTACTCACAAGGCATTTGTCAATCCGGGACTATAGATGAAGTCTCTTGCCCAAGATGCCACACAGTTGGACTGAACCCGGAACACGTGGTTGCAATACGAGCTACTTAACCACACAGCCATGGCGTTGTGCGAAGAAGAGAGGATGATGAGAATCATGGCTTTGAAACTCAGACCGGTCTATTCATTTGACACGAATACCCACCCACCTTTATCCAAGATACCTTTTCCCACGCCCGTGCTACTGAGCCCAGCTTAACCCTTACATTCCGCGTTGAAACCCATCCAAGTCTTCCCCTTTCACCACACCTACCCGCCAATCTACCCCTCTGGCACACTATTCTCTGCTTTTTTGGCCACCTCCAATTTAATCCTGCCAACCACTTCTCGTTTCTTCCCTCTTCCACACATCCCCTTCTTTTGGCGCGCCCAGAAGCTTTGCAATCTTCTCATCTACAAATCCTCTTCCCTCACAACTGTTCTCTTCCTTGATCTCTGTCCTATTTTCATCCCTGCTGCCACTGCTACCCTTTTCTTTTCAAACCACCATCCTCGCCTGACCCAACAACAGTGTCTTCCATATTAAGGATTCGATTCTTTCAGATGTACTTTTAACACCTACGTATATACGGTCCAATGTTCTACATTGGGAAAACCGGCCACCTCCAGTCCAACAAATCAACAGAATACTTCAATGACATCCGACTTAGCAACGGGTCTCCTTATTTCGAAATTTCCGCTTCGCTGACCGCACCACCGAACAGGTCTTGGTCTTCGACTTCGATCTTCAACATTCCATTTTCCACCATTCCGTTCAAACGGTAACAGAAGCTTATTTCCTTCGTCAAACTTACAAGCATTTTGATCTGATTCACCCTCTCACATTTTGTAATCTGCACTTCCTCATCCAATCCATAATTATATCCCTTATCTCTCTCCGTCCCCTCCTTACCCTTCTCCTCTGCCCATCCCCATTTTCACTTCCATCCATTCCTCTTAACTTTCTCAACCTACACTTCTAGCCAGCCCCTCCCCGCCACACACACACACTCCAAGCATTAGCTTCTGCACGCACACACTTACACACATCTCTTTTCAGCCGCTTTCCTTAACACAATCACACTTTATTCATATGTATGCATACACACACGGATACGCACAGCTCTATCTCTCTACCGCCATGTCTCATTGCGACATATTCTCAAACATCGATATGCAAACACATATCCACGAACGCCTAATTTCTTTACTTAGTCACACATGTGTCAGCGATCACGGACATTCTCACACGGACGTTCTTCCACTCCATCACACCTATTCACACCTATCACTTATATACACGCATAGGCAAAGGATAGGCTGTGTGGTAAGTAGCTTGCTTACCAACCACATGGTTCCGGGTTTAGTCCCACTGCGTTGTACCTTGGGCAAGTGTCTTCTACTATAGCCTTGTGAGTGGATTTGGTAAACGAAAACTGAAAGAAGCCCGTTGTATATATATATGTGTGTGTGTGTGTGTGTGTGTGTGTGTGTGTGTGTGTGTGTGTGTGTGTGTGTGTGTGTGTGTGTGTGTGTGTGTGTGTGTGTGTGTGTGTGCGTGTGTGTGTTCATAAATAAGTATAATGTATATGCAACAAGACCTCTATGAAGTCACAAAGCCCTAAACAAGTATTACCATTTCTAGAATTAGAATCCCTATGAAAATAGTCACGCAATATCAATATATGGTATAATATATATACAACAAAATGCCACAAACAAAGAAAACAAGAACCCCTAAATTTTAAGATTTACTCTACGAGAACTAGAAGTGCAATGGCGGACAACTTAAAACCACGAGATCAGAAAATAAAAAAGATTTACAGTCAAGAAACATTATTTACTCGTATACATCCATCATTAGCTGCCTCACGGTATCGCAATGGTTTCGATACCTGAGCAATACCATTCAATGCAATGGTATCAACAGTGTTACACAGAGGAGAGAGAAAGAGAGATTTTCATATACGTGCATTTATGCGTATGTACGTGTGTGCCAATGAGAATGTGATCGATTTATTACCAAGTTAATTAGATAATTAATCAAGGAAACTGTATACAAAGTACAAATGAAACATTGTATAAGTGCTTTATTTAGCAAAGTCCTATTATAGAATTCAGCTGTTACCATCTCTGGCAGATGGTTCTACACACAGAAACACTCTTACGATATATATATATGTATATATATATATAAGGGGTTATATTCCAAGCTGTGACCTCGTGAAGCACGTCTGCATATTCACATTAATCAAATGTATATATACAAATGTTTTATTTCAGATGAGATATACATAACAATTGAAATTTTTAGTGAATTCTACGTATTTGCAGAGTAATTACATATCAAAACAGAAGACTGGAAACAATTAGGTATACTTTTTAATTCCTTGTTACACGTGTTACTTTACAAGATAGGAGTTAAAAAGGCATACATGGTGAGAAAGAAATGTATCCAATCTCCAATCAGTATATTTTCATACAAAGATTCAAGCACAATATAAATTTACACTGGATGATGCTTAAGACCATAAATTGCAACATCATCCAGTTTAAATTTGCATTATTTTTAAATGTTAGTCTGAAGAATTACGGATAGGAGATTATATATACTTCTCTGCTTGCATAGCCTTGTGATTCCTATCCTGTAATGAAACACGTATAAAATGTATACCAAATTTTTTTCCAGTCTTCTGTTTTGATACTCACACACACATACATACATGCATACATGCATACATATTATCGACCGCACATACTCAATAAATGCGTTTTATTTGTTTGCCGCTTCGCAGCGGAATAGCGCCTGGGGACGCCTCCCTCATTATGCTGGGTCTTAAAACACCAAGTCATAAACAGGAGAGATAACTCGTCCTCGATCTTATCCAGGAGAGATTGGTAGCGATATTTCGCCATCTGTGTGACTTATCGACATCACGTTGATGAATCGAATCGGGCACAAATCGAATCATCAGTTTTTGACTATATATATATAAATAATATAAAAACTGTTTGCTGATATTCCGTGGCAATATATACGTAAAATCAAATTCAATAAAAGATTAAAAGCAGTGCTAGTGTCGTAGACATTACCGACTACATATATTCAATGTATGTATTTTGTTGGTTCGTCGGTTCGCTGCGGTATAACGCCAGCGGAAACTCACAGTGTATTGAGACTTTTAAGCGATTGCCTAACTCCGACTTTGTCTTAAATTCTTCTGCAACAAAAGTAGAATATAACAGCAATCCCACTGTTGTACATTCTTTTAAGATGGATTTTCAATCAATAGTTAAGTACACCTTGCTCAGGTGTGGATGTTGGAACTATAGGTATATAATGACTATCTAGTGTTTATCGACAAATATGTAATCCCTAATGATTGAGGAGTCCGCCTTCTGAAAGTAATACGGCCGCAGATAGTAACAGTGAGATTACCTTTAAGTCCTTTTTTGCAGAGGTCTACAACCTTTTCTGCGCTACGGACTGAGACAAGACGAACTTTCCACGGACCGCCATATCACATGCATAACAAAACACAAAATCTATAATATATAATTTAATTATCACACATACACTGCGAGTCAGATTTTTCAGTAGCTTCGTCCTTATACGCAAATGAGTTGTTGGTTACGAGGCAAAGCGACGCAGAATGGTCCTTACTAGGAATATCATTACGAGAATATATTTGTAACGAGGCGGCGTGAACGATGTGATTGCAGAATATCAAAAGCAGAAGTTCCACTGGGATGGACATGTCGCTAAGCTCACAGACAACCGGTGGGTCCGTGCAGTTGCTCAGTGGTATCCAAGAAACTGGAAAAGGGCACTTGGAAGGCCTCTACGATGACGGAAAGACGATTTAGTGAAGCAATTTGGGATAAGGTAGAAAATAATGGCACAATCAACAAAGAACAGGAAGCGCATTGTGATCAGCGAATCATGACAGCACTTAGTAGCCAAGTCGATACTATCATACTGTAATATATAATGTGTATATATATATTACTTATATTAAACACATATAATACAAAAACTCACCGTAAAATGCGATAGTCAATAAAATAGAAATAACATTTTTAGATTTATTCTTTCTGTGCGGCCCGGTACCAAATGATCCATGGCCCTGTAATTGAGCATCCTGCCCTACTGAACACTACTTCGAGCGCCTGCAGTTTTCGGATATTACGTTATACTCTTTGATGGACTTGCTACTACACTTAGTTGCAGACCACCATTTGTTTCAATTCTGTGGGAGATATTTCCATTTAACAGTATTGAGGCTAATTTTTTTCTAATCATGAAATTTATTTTTATTTTTTATTTTGATTTGTGCTGTGGGCAATTGTCTAGAGCTACTTCTTCATAAAATAATTGCATCTGAAGCGTTAGATTATCAAAACGGATGACTTAATCAACTCATCACAAATGACCAATTCCAAAGAATATATATCTAACATGCATGCACATATACACATACATTATCCTTCTTAAATCTTACTTTCTTTTCTATTTTACTGAGCCCTTTGCTAAATTCTTGCACAAAGAAATGTTGTTGTTTTTTTACGAAATATCTATTTTATCATTGTTATGGAGTTGGATATATGTATGCATACATGCATGCATTTATATATGTATATATATGTGTGTGTATGTGTGCGCATTCATATATGTGCATATATAAGCGTACATATAAGCATGTGAGTGCATGCACACACAAACACACACACATACACATACGTAATAGCAAAGAATACAATAAACCTCAGCGGAGTAAGAATGGACAAGATAATTAACAAAATAAAAACAAAACACAAAGACAAATGCATTTTTTGTCAAATAAGTTGTATTTCACTGAAGTATTATTGAAAAAGGAAAAAAAAAAGGACAAGAAAATCACTAAACTGTTTTAGCATTAATTTATAAATACATTATCAATTGACCTTCATTATTTCATGCCACTGTTCGGCATTGTTATTGTTACGCTTTCTGTGAAGCATTCGGAACGATAACAACAATGACAACACCAAGGTAACTCGACGTGGTTGGCCGACCCGCTAAGAATGGTAATCAAATCTCTCTCACCTCAACTTCTGATGGAAAAAATAAGAGAGAGAGAGAGGAGATGAAAATAAACACAGGATAATGTGGTACTGGTTATAACAAACGCAGGTCTAGTGGTCATTTTAAGGACCTACAAGAGATGGAGAGTTTCAGTCGGTATAATAGTCCGGAGGCCAGAAAATCATGACGGAGCTCGTGAACATGTAACTTGTACCTCTCTTACACAGAAACACACTCACGAATTTTCAAGGCCTCCTTCAATTTTGTATGTATGTGTAGTTCTTTCTCGTGCTCTGGGTTTCATCGGGCCGGCTGTCCCTTTCTTTATAACTTATAAGTGCCCGAGATCGCAACATTCCGTTTGAACGGGACGCCAATCCGTTGCACGGTTAATCATTTACAGCCGAGGAGACTACAGCGACGTAAAATGCAGTGTTTTAGTCAAAAACATAATGCACCGCCCGGTCGATAATCGTATGTACAACACCCCAAGCATTGAGCCACGAGCTTTCATCCTTTGAATTTTAAATGATGATTTATTTGTCGACCCCACAAGTCTCAAACGAAGTCTTGTTTCGCTTTAGGAAATTTCTCGTGGAGTCTATAGTCACTGCAAGAATGTCTTTGATTATAAGATCTACTGGATCAGGTTTGGTCTGGGACTAAACAACAACAACAACAACAACAACAACAACTACAGTAACAACCTAAGGTAACAACCTATAATTAAATGAATTTATACATTTTTTTGCAGTTATTCTCACGTGAGGAGCAACAGACGTTTGTCGTATAATGATTTTATCTCGATACGAGTCAGGGGATCAGGTCAAAAGCCAATGGGTCAAATTAGGTGGTGGTGGTGGTGGTGGTGGTGGTACTGTTACTGTTACTCCTGTAGTTGCTGGTTGTCGTAGTAGCAGTGGCGATGGTGATAGTGGTGGCTGTGATGCTGCTAATAGTTGTCATGGTATTGTGGTGGTGGTGGTGGTGGTGGTGGTGATGGTGGTGGTAGTGGTGGTGGTGGTGGTAGTGGTGGTGGTGCTGGTGGTACTGGTAATGGTGGCAATAGTGATGGAGCTGTTGTTGCTGCTGGTTGTCGTGGTGACAGCAATGGCGGCGATGATGGTTGTTGTTGCTATTGTATTGCTAGAGATTAATGTTATTACTTTTATCGATCCCTTTGATCCCTAAATACCCCTGATCGAACAGGCCTATGATCAAAGACACTGCAACCATGACAATCCCGTAAATTTTTAATCTATTTATTGGTATGCAGGACTACATTAGATAGTCTATCCTTTCTTCGGTTAAAAGGGTAGTGTTTGATTTGGGAGACATTTGACTATCATTTCTAGCAAGTCAATTAACCACATTGAGGGTCCGTTTCTTCTTCGTGGTGTTGTTGTTTAGAATTCCAGTGTAGAACTTAACTGTATTTTGTTTGATTATTGTTATTGGTAATATCATACCGGGAGAACACAAAGGAAAGGTGATGTTACCTGCTCAGAATAATAATAACGTCGTGGAGCAAAATTTTTATTTATTTATTTATCTATTTATGTTTGTCTTTGGTCAGTGAGTGTTATTCCCTATTTGTTTCTATCTAGAAATGGAAGGAAACTACTTCTGTTCCCTTAAACTTTGCTTTTGTGACCGGGACATCAATGTTTTGAAACTGACCTATTTTCCATTACGTTTCAGACAGAATCAGCACTGAGTTGCGGAAGAAATATCGTTTTAGCAAATATTCTGCTCGATACCACAAATTTGTATGTCAGTTGCTTGACCATAACGATTTGAGCATACACCTCAGTGACTGACAATGTACATCTCTGATCATGAGCAGGAGTAGTGGCGGGGCATCATAGCCATGTGTTTAGAGGGATTCTTTGGGATTTTAATAAACGTAACAAAAGCAAAGTTTGAAAGAATCATTAGCCATTTTTCATACTTGTTAGGGGAAAGCAGATAGGAAATAACGGTTGCTATCCAAGAACGAAAATAGTGTTACACAGTGGGATAATAACCTATGATATACGACTGTACAGAATGCTCGTAACCCGGGATGAAATTAAGTGTACATACGTACATTCATACAAACATAAATGCATGCGTTTATTTGTGTGTACATATTTGTCTATGTTTTTTGTGTATGTATGCATAATGTAGGAATGTATGGATAGATGGATGGATCACATACAGGCCATTCCATTGCTTTTATCTCTGTCTCTCTCCTTCTCTCTCTCTCTCTCTCTATCTCTCTC
>NC_068983.1:7410365-7412458 GCF_001194135.2 Octopus bimaculoides | reverse complement strand
ACAGACAGACAGACAGACAGACAGACAGACAGACAGAATGAGGCGCGTGGTTTAGTGGTTAAGGTTTTCGGCTCACGATCGTAAGGTCGTGAGTCCGACGCCCGGTGGCACGTTGTGTCCTTGAGCAAGACACTTTATTTCACGTTGCTCCAGTCCACCTAGCTGGCAAAACTCAGTTGTACCTGTAATTCAAAGGGGAAGCCTTGTCAAATTTTGTGTCACGCTGAATCTCTCTGAGAACTACGTTAAGGGTACGCGTGTCTGTGGAGTGCTCAGCCGCTTGCTCGTTAATTTCATGAGCAGGTTGTTCCGTTGATCGTATCAACTGGAATACTTATCGTGTGAGTGTGCAAGTAAACTTTCTGTCCACACCTATACATAATCCATGCTACCATTCACAATCTGTTATATCAGTGAGTTTTCACATTTGTGTACTGTAATCAAGCGACATTAACGATATTTTTATTACAACATTCTAATTATTTGCTATAGAAACATCCTTGAAATGTTATACATACATACAAACACACACACACACACACACACACACACACACACACACACACACAAACACACACACACATATAAATATATATATATATATATATATAAGAAGTTTGAAAACGCCACTATATAAGATAAATTTTAATTTTCTCAGAGATATTTTACATGCTTCCTCTACTACTACATCCAATTAACTACTGCTGGTATCACGGACAACGGTCACTCCCTTTTACCACTACCAACACGGTCACTACTACTACTACTACTACTACTACAGCCAACGATTCGAGTCAACGCACAAGACAGCCATTACGTCCCCACACATAAAACGCTTCCACGTGAACTCTGTTGACACCAGTAAGAAACAATTATGAACTTTTCTTTTAATTACATTTTTAAAAATATGTATTTTTGATAAGGTTCGTTTTTTCAAGAACCGAAACATGTAAAATATCTCTGAGAAAATTAAAATTCATCTTATATAGTGGCGTTTTCAAACTTCTTTTTTATAAATATATACCCACTCGTATGCCACCTACACTTTTTATCAATATATATACATACATATATATATATATATATATATATATATATATATATTTATATATATATGTTCGCTTTTACAATAGTATTGGTATAAACCTCATAAGGTGTTCAATAACTCCTGTAGTATTCTCAACTAAAGAAAACAGAAATTTAGATTTATACGTTTGAACTTGATATATACGTAATTACATCATGAAAAGTCAGTTCGGAAACGTAAAACACATATACAGTCTTGTATTGATTTCCAGGTCCTAGATGCACGATGACACCTCTGACACTTTGTAAGATACAGTAAAGAATAAAAATAAAAGTGAGTATAACAGCATATATGAGCGTGTTTTAAATGGCTTCTATGACTGACGATTGATCATTTCCGTTGCAACACATAACTCAGTCTTATCTTTACTTTAGTCTACTTAACTCTCAGCAGATTTTATCGGGGCGCTTTTAGTTTATTAGGACGATAGGTCAGAGATGGATTAAACGCTTGTTGAGAACTCCACGTTTCTAGCACTGTAGATATTTGCCCCTGTTTTACTTATAAAAACAGTTCACAGAACTCAGTCGGTAGAGTAACAAAGTTACTTATCCAATACGTAACTGAAGCAATCTGAGGGTTGCGGGTTCAAGTTCTTTTGTGGGCGATACAATACTCTTTACAATGACAGTGGCCCAGCATGACCACAGCCCACAGACTGAAACGGTTAAAAGAGTAATAACCTAACCTTTCACTTTAGATTCTTTAGACGGAAACTCACCCGTGACTCCTTTCGGGACTTTTGGGAGAGATAGAAGCAAGGGTGAATGTTATGATCAGATTTAAAACCTGACCTGAATATCTGCAACAAGATAGATTCTGTTGAAGACACTTTGAAGACATCCCAGGTCAGGTGGTGATGTTAAGCCAGGTGACGGATTAAAGTACTATAGCCTCGGGCCGACCAAAGCCTTGTGAGAGGATTTGGTAGACGGAAACTGAAAGAAGCCCGTCGTATATATGTATATGTATATATATATATATATATATATATATATATATATAT
>NC_068983.1:7405750-7410355 GCF_001194135.2 Octopus bimaculoides | reverse complement strand
TGTTTACGTCCCCGTTATCTAGCGGTTCGGCAAAAGAAACCGATAGAATAAGTACTAGGCTTACAAAGAATAAGTCTTAGGGTCGGTTTTCTCGACTAAAGGCGGTGCTCCAGCATGGCCGCAGTCAAATGACTGAAACAAGTAAAAGAGAGTAAAGAGTAAAGAGTAAAATAGATTCCATAAACCTTTTGAATTCAAAGAATCTATGGTTTTCTTCCTTTCGAATCAAGGGGGTAACGTCGGCGTTTGGGGTAATTTGTTAAAAAGGTTCCCTGTATATGACTTTTCACAGTGTAATTACATCAAAATATTAACGTTAGTCGACCCGTTTTCGATCTACTTACCTGTGTGTATGTAGGTGTGTTTCTTCATATCAGATTTCTGATGGAACCTTTTGCCACAATAAGGGCACGGATATGGTCGAGTATCGCTATGTATCAGTAAATGTGTGGAAAGCGTTGAAGACCTTTTAAAAGATTTCCCGCATTGCTGACACTCGAACGTTCGCTCCTGAGTGTGGACTGACCTATGATGACTCAAACTGACCGCGTGACCGAACGTCTTCTGGCACACATCACACGCATAGGGTCTTGAACCTGTATGAGATCTTCGTACATGCACTTCGAGTCCATGAGGTGTACCAAATAGTTTATTGCAGTTGATACATTCAAACGTCGATGAAGTGGAGTCTGGGGCTGCCATGCTACTGTGTAGATGGCAACTATTATTAGTATTATTATTGTTACTATTACTGTTATTGTTGTTGCTGTTGTTGTTGTTACTACAACTTTTATTATTATTATTATTAATATTATTGTTGTTATTATTAATGTTATTGTTTGGGTTATTGTTGAGGATGTCGTAATGGATGGCCTGTCTATCTACATGAATACTATTTATATTACTGATGCTGTTGTTGTTGTTGTTGTTGTTGTTGTTGATGATGATGTTATTGTTGCTGTTGCCATAGTTATTATAACCGTTGTCGCTCAGATGCTCACTTCCGCCATCCGGAACACTACGTAATTCTGGGATAGCTGACGACCCTTGACTAGACGAGAGCAAGTTGGACGAAAATGACGACGACGACGACGACGACGATGATGACGATGATGACAACGACGATGATGACGATGAAGAGGACGCTAAAGTTGACGAGGTCGATAGGGAATTCGGATATGACGATGAAATGGAAGATACGGACGCTAACGTTGATGATGAGGAAGCGGAAGAAGAAACGGAAGATATTGACGATGTGGGGTTAACAGTCAACATTGGTGATGAAGTTGATGATGACGGTAGCGAAGGTGTTGATGACGTAACTATACTGCCATTACACTCAAGGAAGTTTAAGTTCTCTGGATAACTATTTGGCTTATTCAAGGGATTTTGGTACCAAAATTGGTAATCGAGCGTAAATGGGAGAGGTGGTGCTACAACTTGGTCTCCGTAAACGTTCTTTTTGGTCAAGTAAATATCTGTAAATAATGAGCGGCTGGTATCTTGGGACACTGGCGGTGGTGGTGTTACAAATGGCAGACCGTTCTGGTTGGTATTTAAGCTGTTTTGGTACATGTTCTGTATAGGGTACTTGCCTGGTACATACACAGTACCTTGAACTGAAATTGAATTAAATGACACGTGATAAGTATTGAACTGAGATCATTAAACATACAAATTATACAAATATATATATACAAATAAATTAATATGCTGGCAGAATCGTTAGCACGCCGGGCGAATTGCTTAGCGGTATTTCTGTGTTATTACATTCTGAATTCAAATTCCGCCGAGGGCAACTTTGCTTTTCATCCTTTCGAGATAAATAAAATAAGTATCAGTTGAACACTTGAGTTGATGTAATCGAAAAAACTACTGAGTATAAAAACTGTAATCCTCTGTTGAACCAGTCTAGCAGAGCAGGCTCATCGAACCAAAATGATCTCACGCAATTCTCTGGTGGAGAGAACATGCTGAGACGTGTGTCCAGCAATGGATTGAACATGGGCAATCCAATCCAGTCCCGTCTAAATTAATATAGTCATGGCTATCTTTTATGTAACATCTTTTATAAATGACGAAAAACAAATGATAAAACCCTTGTTCTTGTTATATACGTGTACCCTTATCAGACGGGTAGTCATGATGGGTATACTGGGCTTCGTATATTTTACCCCAGTGTCACTTTGATGGCATGCACTGCTCTCTCACTCAACAACAATAATAATAATAAGTTTCAAATTTTGACACAAGGCCAGCAGTTTTTGAGGAGAGCAAAAGTCTATTACATGGCTCCCAGTTTTATCGACCCCAGTACTTATTTTATAGACTCCGAAAGGATGAAAGACAAAGTCGACCTCAGCAGAATTTGAACTCGGAACGCAAAGACGGAAGAAATGCCGCTAAGCATTTCGTCCGGCGTGCTAATAATAAGCCATTTTATCATGGCCTGAAATTTTGGATGAGAGAATAGTGGAGTACACCAACCGCAATACTCAACAGTACAAAAGGTGGAACTTTAACCCAGAGCGTAAAGAGCCGGGAGAAATGCTGCTTGGTATTTCGTCCAGCGTGCTAATGGTTCTACCTGAAATGGTAGAATGGTATTTGGAGGAGGTAGTTAGTTGATTACATTGACCTCAATACCTGACTACTACATTATTTTCTCGACCCCGAAAGCATGATAGACAACACTGACTTCGATGGGGTTTGAACTGAGAAGGTAGAGCGTCAAAAGAAGTAACGCAAGGCAATTTTTTTTTCCGACGCTCTTACGATTCTGCCCAAATAATAGTAAATAGCAATGACAAAAAAGAATAACAAAAGAGCAACAAGAAAGAACTTTCAAAATGGAGGACAGATGCATTGGGTGATTCGGAAGACAAATTAAAAAATATGACCATTGAAATGATTATATACAGGGTGATTCAAAAGTCGCCATACATAGGAACAGTCTATCTTTTTATAAGAAACAGTTTATAAGAAACAGTTTCTGTTTTTTACTTAACAGGTTCTATATGGTTACCATTGTTTTGAATACACATTGCAATACGTTTACCCAACTCAATGTGAAACTCGTAATAGCACATCTGGTGATACGTGTGCAAATGAGTTGCTGATGCGTTCCTTCAAATGATTTAGGTCTTTTATCTTTCAGCGATACACCATGCCTTTCAAATGCCCTCAAAGACCGAAATCAAGTGGGTCAGATCAGGGGATCTAGGGGATCTTATAAACTGTTTCTTATAAAACAATAAATTTTTTCCTATGTATGGAGACTTTTGAATCACCCTGTAGGAGATTATTTGCAACTTACGTGACTTTGAGTCGTTATCGATCCAGGGTCGAAATGCCGTGTAGTCTCCACCAACTGTAGTAATACGAGTGGCTTCTTCTTTCTTAATCACCAATGAACAAGGCATATTAGTGGTTGAACCTGGCTCCTTGGCAGCAACTGTAAAGATAAAACAAAATGATATGCATACACATTAGCTTTAGATGACAGTATAAAAGGAAAGGGAGAAGAGGAGACTAATAAAGACAACGTTGATGATGGCGGTGAAGTAACGAAAGAACAAAACGCCTTGCAGTACATGTTTCGATTCTCTGCACTCTGAGTTAGAATCCCGTAGAGGTCGACTTTGCAGTTCATCTCTTTCGATGCCGATCAATTAAAGTACCAGTGCAAATTCCAAATAACACTAGATTGGTCTCAGATAATGGTGAGGGATGGTTTAATGTGTCACCCGGTTTAACACCACAAACTGGTTATTGGGTACTTATAACGGAGCACATTTTGTTGCAAGTATTCGAACCGAGTCTCCAAGTTTGATGACAACAAAACATAGTTGTGGAAAGGTGGAGGGGCAGGCGAAAGCATCTGTTCCGGACGACATTTTAATGGCGCCATCACTTTCGGGTCTGCTGTATAAACTTGTATAAGCTGGGATCTAATGGTGAGATGGCAGAATCGTTAGAACGTTGGTGAAAAAAATGCCTTGCAATATTTCTTCAGGGTCTTTACGTTTTGAGTTCAAATACCGCCGGGGTCGACTTTGCCTTTCATCCTCTCGGGGTCGAAAAATAAGTACCAGTTGAACACTGGAATCGATATAATCGTCTATTTCCCTCCCCAAATTTCAAGCTTTGTGACTATACTAGAAAGGATTATTATTATTATTATTATTGTTATTATCATTATTATTATTATTATTATTATTATTATCATCATCATCATCATCATCATCATCATCATCATCATCATTATCATCATCCTCATCATCATCAGCGGCAGCATCTGATAAATTATGAGTGTGACTCAACGGGCTAGAGTAACATAACTCAGTTGAGAAGCATTTGCACAAAATACTTGTCCATTCTATCCTTTCGTATAGCTTCAAAGCTGGTAAATTACACACACGCACACACACGTTTGCACATATACTTACATACAAGTATTACAGACATGCACATACACACACACACACATATACAGAGATGCATTATAGCTATGTATATGTTACATATATAAGTATATATACAAGCATACACATACACAGATATAATATATACGTATATATATATTACATATATATATATATATAT
>NC_068983.1:7405025-7405740 GCF_001194135.2 Octopus bimaculoides | reverse complement strand
CAGACACACACACACACACACATATATATATTATGTGTGTGTGTGTGTGTACTCGTATATATATTTATTAATTTATATATGTATGTACTCTTTTACTTGTTTCAATCATTTGATTGTAGCCATGCTGGAGCACCACCTTTAGTCGAACAAATCGACCCTGGGACTTATTCTTTGTAAGCCTAGTACTTATTCTATCGCTGACTTTTGCCGAACCGCTGGTTTACGGGGACGTAAACACACCAACGTCGGTGTGGTGTCAAGTGATGGTAGGGGGACAAACACACACACACAAATACATAATACATATAGATATATATACATACATGTATATATACATACATACATTTATTGCCATAAATATCGCCATCCAATTAGAGAAAAATTTGTAGTTTAGAATCAGTAGTTCTTTGACTGCTATTTCTAAATTTTCAGTATGTTGGAGAAGCAACTCAATGCTAATCCCTGTATATTTATGATGATAAATGGTTTTACCGATAAAGGTTTTTTCATACTGAACTACTTGGCAAAATTGTTAATTATTAATTCTATTATTAATTGGCGATTCCCTGCCCTTATTCTTGTATATTTTATATTTGATATCTCTAAGTTAGGTGGTTAAACCGTAATCCATCCACACGGGACTTTTTTCATACGGGACTATTTGTGACGCACATGGAATAGATTTCTTTGAGATGGGATGCCTGAACTCACTAGC
>NC_068983.1:7403644-7404405 GCF_001194135.2 Octopus bimaculoides | reverse complement strand
AAGCAATGTTAATTCTCTAAATGAAGTATTAACAGTAACTGCACGATAAAGTGTAGTATATTGCCACTTAAGTGTGGCTGACCCCTAGGGGTGGATGTTACTGTTGCTTTTAGCCCCAGGAGGACATCTCCTCCAGCTGGCTTATCGACACACGACTGTGTCCTGTTTGCCAAGGGAGTTATCCCTCTCACCACGACCAGCAGCACGAACGTATCCGGATTTCAGGGTTATTTCCCTTCGTCGGCGTTCGACAGCTGATGACCTATATATATATATACGATAGACTTCTTTCAGTTTTCTTCTACCAAATCCACTCACAAAGCTTTGGTCGACCCGAGGCTATAGCAGAAGACATTTGACCGGAACCATGTGGTTCGGAAGCAAGCGTCTTGCCACACACCCTCTCCTGCGCCTGTTTGTTGATATATATATATATAGGAAGATAGACATACACATACATACAGTCATATAGACAGACGTGCGTATATAGTACAGGGATGGGCAGAGGTCGCTTTACCTACCAATTTCTTTATTATTATTAGAAATGGGTAAAGCGACTTATGGTAATCCCTGTATATATTGAGTTACTTCTCGTTCGTTTGTTAAACTAAACCTATGGATTGATAGAAAGACAGACAGACAGACACACAGATAGATAGATAGATAGATAGATAGATAGATAGATAGATAGATAGATAGATAGATAGATAGATAAATAGATAGATAGATAGATACATACATACATACATACATACATACAT
>NC_068983.1:7400829-7403634 GCF_001194135.2 Octopus bimaculoides | reverse complement strand
ATGGATAGATAGATAGATAACAGACAGACAGACAGACAGACAGGCAGACAGGCAGACAGGCAGACAGACAGACAGATAGATAGATAGATAGATAGATAGATAGATAAACAGACGGATAAATTATACCTACAAACAGACAAATATGCATGAATACGTGTGTGTGTGTGTGTGTGTGTGTGTGTGTGTGTGTGTATTGACATACTATAACTGAATTACACAGAAAGTGCTCTATACCGCCGTCTGCTACCAAAGTTTACTACCATCGACAGAACTACCACCACGTAATAACCGTCCCTTCACTCTCGGCCCCAGATGGCGCTACCATACCATCCAGATTGGCCTATTATTATTAAAGAACATGTCGACTGATTACATTAATTTATTCAGAGATATCATTAACGACTGAAGCAATTTTATTTAGAGCATACCCATTCAATACATGCGCTCCTACACACATTCTCACGCAAATACATACACACACGTACACACAAACATATAGACGTACACACACACACGTTCACAATCACAAAACACATACACACACACACACACACACACATACACACACACTCACTAACATATACTCGCGCACATACACATCCTATACTCCCACGAACGACACACATACACAAGCAACAAGGATACACATACACATACACACACATTCACGCACTTATACACACATATACACGCAGTTGTGCACACGCATATATACACACAACTCGCAGGCATATACATAAAAAAAGCATTCACTCACTATACACCCACGAAAATATACACACAAGCAAAACAAGCACACATGCACACGTTGTTACGCATCTTCAGGCGTAACGAACAACAGAGGCATTTAAACATACATTATACATGGCGCAGAGGTGGCTGTATGCTAAGATACTGGCTTCCCGACCACATGGTTCCCAGTTCAGTCTCAATGCGTGGCACCTTAGGCAAGTGTCTTCCATAGCCTTGGGTCAACCAAATCCTTGTGAGTGGATTTGGTAGACGAAAACTGAAAGAAGCCTGTCGTATATATATATATATATATATATATAAATTCCTCTATTTTCATAATATCGCGGTCTCGTTCTTTTGTTGTCATTTTATAATAATTAATTAATAAATATATATATATATATATATGTGTGTGTGTGTGTGTGTGTATGTGTGTGTATGTATGTATATATCTATATGTATCTGATATATATATATATATATATATATATATATATATATATATATATATATATATATATGTATGTATATATATGTGTGTTTGTGTGTGTATGTATATATCTACATGTATCTGATATATATATATATATATATATATATCAGATACATGTAGATATATACATACACACACAAACACATGTATATATATATATATATATAAATTCTTCTATTTTCATAATATCGTGGTCTCGTTCTTTCGTTGTCATTTTATAAGTATTAATTAATATATATATATATGTGTGTGTGTGTGTGTGTGTGTATGTATCTGATTTGTTCCCCCCTCATCACTGCTTGACAACCGGTCTTGGTGTGTTCACATCCCCGTACCTCAGCGGTTCGATAAAATACACGGATAGAATAAGTACTGGGCTATAAAAAAAAAATAAGCCCTCGGGTCGAATTATTCGACTAAAACTTTTCAAGGCGGTGCTCCAGCATGGCCGCAGTGAAATGAGTGAAACAAATAGAAGAATAGAAAAATGCCCACTCGCACACTTGCACACACACACGCACACATACACACACACACACATGTACACACGCACACAGACATGCAGACGCGTGCGCGTGCGCGCATGCATACACAGGACGCACGTGCACGCTCGCATACCAGGAGAGACAGGCATTCATTTGCAGGCGCACTCACATGCGTACATTCATGCACACGCATTCATGCAGAAACGCACTGACGCATAGCAAATATATAAAATGGCTATTACATACTCATTCACACACACACACACACACACACACATGCATGCATTCATTCACACACTTACCAAACTTATGAACTTCAACGAACACTCAATATATACACGCTTTCATGCATATACACGCTCATGCAGAGATCCGCCCATGAACAAAAAAACGCGGACACACACACATACAAACTGGCACATGCACACAACAATATAACCACATATACACACAAGCAAACGCTCTACTATTCAATATTGTGTACACTCTACCCATCCATGAAAGAAGGTTTTACAAAACATTTATGTGCGCGGAATCTAATGTATAGTATCTGGTGTATACAGTCCAAGGTGTAGAAGATCGAGTGTGTAAAATTGACAACTAATAATAAGTATTCTGAATAGACAGGTAATAAATAAAAATTATATAAAATATTGTAAAATGGTATTAAAAAAAATCGGATGGTTTAAAATATATTTAAAGGACAAACAAAGTTTATGCGACAACCACAAATGCGTGTGCGTATGTGCTTGTGTGCATAAATATACGCGTGTGTGTGTGCATATATATATATATGTTACAGTCTGTCAGATACCGGCCATGATGAAATACCACAAGGTATTGAAAATACGTATTCGCCTTTATATATTTAATTCTTTATATTGAACACTCAATATTTCATATATTCAATAAGACATATTCCATATATTCAATACTTCATTTCATTGTACCATCCATTTTTATATTATATATTATATATTCCATATTCTATATCCCACATTAATTTTACAAGAATATAAATAAAACATAAAAAACAGACAGAGTTGGAACTCTTTTAAATAAAATAATATATTCCTCTATACACGATCATACAAA
>NC_068983.1:7398730-7400030 GCF_001194135.2 Octopus bimaculoides | reverse complement strand
AGGCAAAATCGGCCGCGGCAGAATTTGAACTCAGAACGTAACGGCAGACGAAATACCGCTAAGCATTTCGCCCGGCGTGCTAACGATTCTGCCAGCTCGCCGCCCTAAATATATATTTATATCGAAAGTGTGCTTACACACCATACAAACACACACACATCTACAAATACACACACACATATACAATTTGCATATATATGTATAATCATACACGCGCGCGCGCTTCTTTTCAAGGAATGCTCTACGGTATCTATCCTTCACCACTTTTCTCAGATGACAGAGCATGATTTAAGGAAGCTTAGTTATTTCTAGCCGGTTGATGGACCACGAAGAGGCTGCCATTTTGCTTTTTGTCTTGGGGGGGGGGTCCCTTTAATACCCTCTGTTCCATTTTCAACTCTGCCCCCACTTCATTACTAACACCGCCATTTAGCACCCTTTACTAATCAATAAAACACGTGTTACTAACATTTTCTATTGATACGATCGATCTACAATTACGAACGTTTACAGGTAAATATAACAATGTATTTATTGAAATCAATAATGATAACAGGTGTGTGTATCTGTACATAAGTGAATAAGTTATCAGATACACGAATATACTTAATTACACGTCGTTGATTTCTTCTAATCTTATTTTCGGATTTTATATCTTTCTAACTATTATTATTATTATTATCAGTATTATTATTATTATTATTATTATCATTATCCTTATTTTATTATTATTATTATTATTATTATTATTATTAAAGACGGCGAACTGGCAGAACCGTTAGCACGCCGGTCAAAATGCTTTAGCAGTATTTCACCTATCCTTTTGTTCAGAGTTCAAATTACGCCGAAGTCGATTTTGCTTTGCATCTTTTCGGGGCAGGGGCGACAAAACAGATACCAGTTGAGCATCGAGGTTGATATAATCCACTTACCCTCTCCCTCTAGATTGGTGGCCTTGTGACAAAATTTGAAACCATTATTATTATTATTCGTGATTGATTAATAAATAGCTAATAAAATTAACTACAGATATATAGTTATATATATATATATAACAATATTATATATAATATTAGGGATAAAATCCAAATTTACCGGTAAAAATTCAAATTCAATTTATTTTATTATTTTAATGATTATTACTTTGTATTTATTATATTTATTTTATTATAGTTCTTTTTAGTGTATTTACTTATTAATTTTTTCTATATGTGACTGTGTATTTTCATGGATGAGTTCATGAACTTTGGTTCTTTTCTCTAAATTTTATATATATATATATATATATATATATATATAT
>NC_068983.1:7397518-7398546 GCF_001194135.2 Octopus bimaculoides | reverse complement strand
ATTTGGTAGACGGAAACTGAAAGAAGCCCGTCGTATATATCTATATATATATATATATATGTGTGTGTGTGTGTGTATGTGTGTGTTTGTGTTTGTCCCCCTAGCATTGCTTGACAACCGATGCTGGTGTGTTTGTGTCCCCGTCACTTAGCGGTTCGGCAAAAGAGACCGATAGAATAAGTACTAGGCTTACAAAGAATAAGCCCCGGGGTCGATTTGCTCGACTAAAGGCGGTGCTCCAGCATGGCCGCAGTCAAATGACTGAAACAAGTAAAAGAGTAAAAGAGTGGTGCACCAGCATGACCGCAGCCACTTGGCTGAAACACATAAATAAATAAATAAATAAATATATATATACTGATGACGTCATAAGAATTTAGACACTTCGAACGTATAAATTTAAAGCAGATAAAACTATTAACAGCAAGTAAATATTGTAACAGAAAAATAATAATAATAATAATCCCTAATATAAATATATTGTAATTATTGTTGCATATGTCGCTCTTCTAATTAAGGGTTAAATTTTGGTAAGACATTTTGTTTTTCTCTTCTTTGTTTTATCTTTGCCTCGGGTATAAGTCGCACTCCAGTATTTTCAGTTAAAATCAAAGAAAACAAGAGTGCAACTTATACACAAATAGAGACTACATATACCGTAAATCCTTGAGTATAGTTCACCCCTGAGTATAATACGATTTTTAGGAGGCTGTACCTAGGAAAAACCTAAACCTTGTGTATAATACACACCCCTTTTCTAATTTGAGTCAAGGAGGTCTATATAACGTCCTTGGTTTGTAAACATATATACGGTAACGTCCTTTATTATTATTGTATATATAACATAATGCATAGCTTTTTTGTGCACTTTGTTTGCAGAAAATAAAGAAATAACAGTAATAACGTCAGTGAAAAATAAATATTAAGTAAATTGCCTTTATATATTTATCACTTAGAAAATTTTGCTTAGAAAATATTTTTCATTTTTAACCTCATATATAGTACTCATTAGAAATTTTGACCTTTAA
>NC_068983.1:7396702-7397508 GCF_001194135.2 Octopus bimaculoides | reverse complement strand
GTGTGTATGAATATATATATACGTATTTTAGAGGGGAAAAAGACAGCAAAACCAAGGCACGGCAAGTGTCTCAAGTCATTTAGAATATTTAGCTAGAGTAAGGTGAATTTGAAGTAATTAATTAATTAGTTAATTAATTAATCAATTAATTAATTATTGGAAGTGTTATAGCTGTTTCTTGGATATCCCAAGTGATAGGTTAGCATCTCCTATACACTGGGTATTCCGTCATCAGATACAGGGTGAGTATGTAGGAAAGTTCTAGACAGGGAATTCACAGTGTATAAAGGACTAAAATAGTAGATAGAAGAATAAAGAGTGAAACAGCAGATAGAAGAATACAGACATGAGAATAAAGTTCACAGCTCATCTTCTTCCAGGGGTTATGGAGGATGGTCCGTACTTGCGTGAAGGTCCTTAAGTATAATCCCAGGTAAATCCAGGCAGTAGTTTGGCAGTATTTTGAATGTTACATTCATATTGAAGAAATAGATTATGTATGTATGTATGCATGTATGTATGTATGTATGTATGTATTTATGCATGCATGCAAGGTACCACTCAAAACTAGAATCGATATTCTTTCGTTCTTTCTCAAAGAATTTGGTTGTGTTCAGTCCTAGAGATGAAATGAATAAATTCCGCTCGATATCAAAATTACCCAGTACACGACAAAAATACTCAATTCACCGGAATGAAGGGCTCAAGAAGAAATTATATTAGCTATTCACAGAGGAACAAGGCCAGCAATTTTTGTGGGTAAGGTGTATATATATATATATATATATATATATATATATATATAC
>NC_068983.1:7388786-7390657 GCF_001194135.2 Octopus bimaculoides | reverse complement strand
GTGTGTGTGTGTCTGTGTGTCTGTCTGTCTGTCTGTCTGTATGTATGTATGTATGTATGTATGTATGTATGTATATATGATCTTCTAGGACATATATTTCAGTGCGTGAGTTATCTCGTCTGAGGATAAGAGGACCGAAAACTGCAGATATAGGAACGAAAGGGTGAAATAATAAAAGAGAAAGAAAAAGAGAATAAATGAATATTGCTAAGAATTACATCCTGAAAGAGTCGGTTAATTATCACACCAAAAGATTTTTAATAAACAATACCGAACGTAACTGTTCACAGTTTGAAAAACCGCCAAATTCCGACGCGAGTATTCTTGACTGACGGCCAATGTGTGAACGTCGAGAAAGATGCAGGATTTAAAGAGAATATAAAAAGAGAAGGGAAAAGAAGATTTTAAAATACATCGAGAGAACAACTGTAACGTGTATTTAACATATTTTTCTTTGTATAAACAGTTGGAAAATAACGCCATATTTCGTTTTTCTATTTCGTTTACAAGATTCTTGATATGATTTCGTGTGTTGAAACAAACTTTGTTGTGTCTTGCGAGAGTCATTACGCCAATAATAACACACGCACTCGCTCAATATCACTTTTTTTATTGCTAGTCAATTAAATATTTATTTAATTGACTAAGAGTAAAGCGATACTGAACCAGTGCGTGTGTTGTTATTGGCGTAATGGTCCTTCCAACACACAACGCCATATTAATTCCTAAAAATGAAGACATGGATTATGTGGTTAAGAAGCTCATTTTGCAACCACGTGGTTTTGGTTTTTGTCCCAACGTGCAGAACCTTGAACAAGTACCTTCTTCTACAGCCCTGGCCGACGAGCCGATCAATGATTTGTCAGTAAATTTAGTAGACAGAAACTATGTGGAAGCCCTTTGTATATACATGGGTACGTGTGTGTATGAATATAAGTGTTTGTGTTTACTTCTCACCACTTCTTGACAACCGGTATTGATTTCATTACGACCCCATAACTTAGAAGTTCGGCGAAGGTCATCTGAAAACAAGCACCAGAAAATCATGTTGTTGGCACTCCGTCGCTTACGACGTCGAGGGTTCCAGTTGATCCGACCAACGGAACAGCCTGCTCGTGAAATTAACGTGCAAGTGGCTGAGCACTCCACAGACACGTGTACCCTTAACGTAGTTCTCGGGGATATTCAGCGTGACACAGAGTGTGGCAAGGCTGACCCTTTGAATTACAGGCACAACAGAAACAGGAAGTAAGAGTGAGAGAAAGTTGTGGTGATAGAGTACAGCAGGGTTCGCCACCACCCCGCTGCCGGAGCCTCGTGGAGCTTTAGGTATTTTCGCTCAATAAACACTCACAACGCCCGGTCTGGGAATCGAAACTGCGATCCTCTGACCGCGATCCTATGACCGCGAGTCCGCTGCCCTAACCACTGGGCCATTGCGCCTCCACACCAGAAAATCATAGACAAAGGAATACACACAAAAATAGCTTCATACTCAATAGTGACATTAACCACCTAATATCTGCACTGACGCCTCTCCTTATCTTTTCTACCTCTCCTTTAATGATTCGGAACTGGCTGGTCTGAGGTATTCCCGACCTACTTATCTGAATGTATAGCGGTATGTATGTATGTATGTATGTATGTATGTATACACTTTTACTCTTTTACTTGTTTCAGTCATTTGACTGCGGCCATACTGGAGCACCGCCTTTACTCGAGCAGATCGACTCCAGCACTTATTCTTTGTAAGCCTAGTACTTATTGTATCGGTCTCTTTTTGCCGAACCGCTAAGTTACGGGGACGTAAACACACCAGCATCGGTTGTCAAGCGATGGTGAGGGGACAAACACACACACATACATATATA
>NC_068983.1:7387256-7388691 GCF_001194135.2 Octopus bimaculoides | reverse complement strand
ATATATATATATATATACGACGAGCTTCTTTCAGTTTCCGTCTACCAAATCCACTCACAAGGCTTTGGTCGGCCCGAGGCTATAGTAGAAGACACTTGCCCAAGGTGCCACGCAGTGGGACTGAACCCGGAACGATGTGGTTGGTAAGCAAGCTACTTACCACACAGCCACTCCTGTGCCTATTGTATGTATGATTTTTCATTGAATTTAATTCAAGTTCTTCTCGCGAGACTTCAAGCCGGTCCCCAACAAAGCATAACGACTTTTTGAGTTAAGAGAGTTCTCGGAATTTGTAAATATGTGGTTGAGCTTGTGTGTTGGTTGAAATTTGTGTGCATCTATTCACATAAGAACCTCAGATGGACAATTTTTGGAATGTCTTGCAAATCTTCACCGTTCCATTAATAGATTAGATCAGGAGAATCAGCGTCAGTTATATATCTTGTTTTGGTATGTCACCTAATGCGCCTATCTATGATGGCAGGTACAAATAAGAATTCATAGTCCGGGTATGTATGTATGTATGTATGTATGAAAATAAATATGGTAGTACACAGAAGTCATGCCCCACAAAGTGATCTGATTAATCCAGCGAAAGTTTGGTCACCTACGCTTTCACTTTCGTCAACTATGCTTTCAAATATGCAGAACCACGGAACTAAATAGTCATCTGATTGATCAAGAACAGAAAGTCAGAAATGCCATTGAGAACGAAAGGGTACAGAGAAACGGCAATCGTCTGTGAATATGGAGTAATTACCATGTATACATGTAAGAATGCATGTCATATATATATATATTTGGCACTCCGTCGATTACGACGACGAGTGTTCCAGTTGATCCGACCAACGGAACAGCCTGCTCGTGAAATCAACGTGCAAGTGGCTGAGCACTCCACAGGCACGTGTACCCTTAACGTAGTTCTCGGGGAGATTCAGTGTGACACAGAGTGTGACAAGGCTGGCCCCTTTGAATTACAGGTACAACAGAAACAAGCTACGTATACAAGTATGTATGCACGAACGCTTACACATTACGCTTACACGTTATTCATTAGGAAGGTTAGGGGCCAATAGTGGTATTGGGTTGAGGAAGGGGCTAAGTCGATTAAATCGACCACAGTGCTCAATGAGTACTTATTTTATCGACCTCGACGGGATTTGAACGCAGGACGTAAAGACAGACGAAATGGCGTTAAGTATTCTTAACGCGGTAACAATTCTGCAGCTCGCCACCTTGATGGTTAATGATACTGGATAAAAGATATCGCTATGTACAGATGGTTATCAGTTAATGATTATCAGTTAATGACAGTAATTAGAGAGAGGCATTTAATGAAAAAAAAGGAGAGATAATGGTAGGTTAAAGTATGATTAGTGCAGGAAGTTGATCAATTTAAACAGACGACGTTGACAATTAACCTGTCTTTATCAGA
>NC_068983.1:7386837-7387156 GCF_001194135.2 Octopus bimaculoides | reverse complement strand
ATAGATAGATAGATAGATAGATAGATAGATAGATAGATAGATATTAAAGTAACTGAAAATGCAAGTAGATCGCTAGATTGTTTCAAAATCTCACTGTAACGCTTGCACGATCAGCTCCACTTCCTATTTATTGTGGCTGAGTATACCTTTGATTATTTTATCTTCAATGCATTCCTCAAGCTGCAAGATAATTCCAACCTCTTCAGTTACAAATGCGTAGAATTAGAATTTGTTCACTCCATTATCTATAAAGCTGAGAAGCAAGCTTCTTACCACACAGCCACGCTTTCACACACACACACACACACACACACACACA
>NC_068983.1:7381462-7383962 GCF_001194135.2 Octopus bimaculoides | reverse complement strand
TATATAAGCTAGCAAAAAGTTGCAGGAAACTGCGACTGTATCATCGCCAGGAGTGTAACTAGGAGGTAAGAGTGGTCTTTCCCGCTCGACGCTTTTGTGGAGTCGCCATTTTTGAGTCTGCTGCAAAAGCCTGTTTAGGCTTGGTGCAGGGAGAGTGGCACACAAAAGGCTGCTCTGGGCGGCACACAACTTATCATCCCTGAGATGAATAAGGAATCTTCAAAGTTGACATGAAGGTCCACGATTGCCGATATCTGCAGGCATGACACGTGAACACAAAGGAGAGAGAGAGAGGGGGGGAGAGATTCTTTGGAATGTTAGGCCTTAATTTGTGACATATTTAACTAATGCAACCTAAATTTCAGCAGTGCCATTGAACTTCTCTGGCGACAAACAGAACAGCAATTATTTAGGGAAATACTAATCTGTATTTATAATCTTTAAACGGTTTCTTTTCAATACAACAGATAACTGATAGGGTACAGGGCAACATATTTTTATATCTGCCGAATCTCGAAGAAAAGGCACAGTGAGCGATCCCTACAAACTGCCAGAAATTAGTGTGATTGATGCCGTAAATGTCCTGTTTAAACTCTTGCAAACAACCGCGCCTGAGCAATGAGAAGATTCCACATAACAAATGCACTGGAGAAGTACTGAGATAAGTGATTGGTGCAGCTAAAATGGTGGGGGTAGACGCAACAAAAAGTGGCGAAGTTTGATGTTTAGTTAAATAGGTTGACATACAGTTGTACAAATAGTTAATTAAATGGGTAGATGGGTAAGGAGGGAGGTATGTAGGTAGGAATGGTGGGAAGTAAAGCGTACCAGCGTAAGTAGGATGAAATGTTGATTGAAGAGTCGGAATATATTACAGTAATCCCTCGACTATCGTGGGTGCTACGTTCTAAAATCCGCGAAGTAAAAACAATACTGTATATTTTTTTATTATTTTTATAATTTGTAGATATTTATTTTATTTCAAATGCAAACCATCACCACAGAAGAATCAACGTAAGCTTAAATAATAAACCGATATGGCGTGGGATTACTGTATATATATATATATATATATATATATATATATATATATACAAGAATAAGGGCAGGGAATCGTCAATTAGTAATAGAATTAATAATTAACAATTTTGCCAAGTAGTTCAGTATGAAAAAACCTTTATCGGTAAAATCATTTATCATCATAAATATACAGGGATTAGCATTGAGTTGCTTCTCCAACATACTGAAAATTTAGAAATAGCAGTCAAAGAACTACTGATTCTAAACTACAAATTTTGGAGAAGCAACTCAATGCTAATCCCTGTATATTTATGATTATATATATATATATATAGTAAAACATATTTGCGTATTATATAGGCAACAGTATGAAGTGCTCAGGTAGAGAACCCGAGACGCAAGATATAAATAATATTTAAGAGGAGAATTCGGGTAGGTTCAACAATTTATACAAACATATTTTCGGCCATAAACCGATGTATAGCAGTTATCGAAATTTATCAATGTATCGGTTATTAAAATATTAAAACATATTAAAAGTTTATGAATACATAAATATATAAAAAAATATAATATACATATACGTGTAGAAAATCAAACTAGGGTATAAAAATGTCGATGTGTTAAAATTATATGTAAACATCTTGAACTACTAGCCTATTAATAGATTAAAAGCATTGTTAAAAATATTAAAGAATAAAAATATGTCCTTACGAAAATGTTTTAAGCATAGGGGTTCGGGGTTTCCAAAGAACAGATGTAGGTAGTCCAGTTTGAGTAATTAGGTAGTGGTGTTTCAGGGGTACAGTAATCCTTAGACTTGAGAGTATTCCAATCCAAATACGAGATGTTGTCTCCTTCATCAGGGAGAATACACTATTTAGGATTCATGTTTCATACAGTATTACAATTAGCAGATAAGTTTTGGTTTTATAGAGAGGTACACATGTTAACAAGAAGAGGAAATGTTAGCGGGAGTTTGGGGAAGTAGAATTTAGAAAATATTGTAGATTATAAGCAGGTAATTATCAATTACGATGAAGCTGCAGGGTGGCACAAATATAAATGTTAGGTGTGGAACGTTGTTAATTAATGATTAATCTATCCTAATTTATCAGAATATTTACATGTTGAACGATATCTATCGTTACGAGAATACATAGTATCCGAGAACTTGTTTAATAATAGAGTCATATCGACGGAGAATATTCATGGACTCTTTAATACATAATTTACATACACGTGTATTTGTATTATACGGTGGGGCTTCTTCTCGTAAATATTATATGTGTATGTGTGTGCATGTATGCGTGTATATATGTTTACATTTATATATATATTCATGTGTGTGTCTACACAGATATAGACATATAAACATACAAACAAACGTTCACATATGCATGAATATATACATATATACACCTATATGCATGTGTATGTGTGTGTGTATATGTGAGTATGTATATATATATATATATAT
>NC_068983.1:7378014-7378811 GCF_001194135.2 Octopus bimaculoides | reverse complement strand
GTATGTTGGCTGCTCAAGAGTGGGCAGCAACAAAAAACCTATTTGTATATGCTCCACAAGGGAAAACAAGGAACATAGTTTACAATGTGGTGTTATAATCACAACAGCAAGAAAGTATGTACATGATCACCTTCTTTTACGAAACTTCATTGACTTTCATATATTTATATTGATATACATATATATACGTGTGTTTGGGTGCGTGTGTGTATATACATCTCTATATATAAAGATGATGCGTAGTCTAGACGGCGTTTTTAGATTTCATTATTCTCTTTAACCCGGGCAACGCCGGGTATTTCTGCTAGTATACATATATATATATAAATATATATATATAATATATGTATATATATACACACTTATATATACATGTATATATATATATGTGTGTGTGTGTGTGTGTGTGTGTATGTATGTATGTATGTATGTATGTATGTATGTATGTATGTATGTAGGTATGTATGTATGTATGTATGTATGTATACCAGACGTTATTTTCTCCTCACTCCTTTCTGTAAAAGAACGTAGGCTCGAAACGTCAAAAACTCTTCTATTTTTCTTCAGCGTCAAACTCATACATCTTGTTTGTTGTTCCCTCACTTGTCTCTCTCTTTTGCTTTTAGCTTTTTGCACAGTTTTGAACCATATAAATATATACGTATGTATTTACACACACACATACACACACACACACATATATATGTGTGTGTGTGTGTGTGTGTGTGAATAAAAATAAAAATAAAGATATATAAAAAAGGGTTTTGTATGATCGTGTATATATATATATATATATA
>NC_068983.1:7375001-7377692 GCF_001194135.2 Octopus bimaculoides | reverse complement strand
GTGTGTGTGAATAAAAATAAAAATAAAGATATATAAAAAAGGGTTTTGTATGATCGTGTATAGGGGAATATATTATTTAAAAGAGTTCCAACTCTGTTTTTTATGTTCTATTTATATTCTTATAAAATTAATGTGGGATATAGAATATGAAATATATAATATAAATAGTAAAATGAAATGAAGTATTGAATGTCTTATTGAATATATGAAATATTGAGTATTAAATATAGAGTATTGAATATATGAAATATTGAGTATTAAATATAGAGTATTGAATATATAAGGACTAGTATACTTTCCTGTCTCATGGCATTCATCAAGGCCCCAGACAAAATCCTATCTTAAGACAAATACTGCAGTAACCGACCTATCGACAGTGTGTACATATGAATTATGCTATACTGATGGCTATATAACTTATATTTTATCTTATTATCGAAATAAGCGAAAAAGCGTTTGCTGCACGTTTCAAGAAAAACGGATTTTTAGTTTATTACACTAATATAAGTGGCCATCGCATTGTTTACGTCGTTAATTTCAGAGCTGGCTCTAGTTTTTATAGACAATCAGTAGAGATAACTTTAAAAAGGGATTGAATCGCACTGCTAACACAGGTAGGATACTGTATTGACTTATAAGCTTTTAATATATTTGTTGGTATATCATGGTTGCATAATGAAGTACGGTGTCTCTACCAGCAATTAATCAGAAAGAATGACCAAACAGGAAAAAATCTCATCAGATTTAGCGAGATAAATCAAGAATAAGAAGTGGGGCTGTTATCTCCGCTCCATATTAAACTTGGTTCAATGAAAGAGTTCGACAAAATCCTATCAAATGATGGATCTTACTATTCGTAACATAAAAAAAAGTATTTCTGATGTTGAATTTGAACACGTGATCTCGAGCAAGGACCTTGAGTATCACTCAAACCTTCCAGAGACACATTTCACACACCTCGACTTGCTCCTCATAACATTCTTATAACTGAAAAAATATTTTTTAATAAAAATTTTCTACAAATACTTTTCAGATGGTGTATACGATTGTGTCGATATTTGATGTGAGAAAAAATTTGGGTAGAAGTCGAGTAATCCACGTGCGTCGACTTTGTTTCTTCATGAGTTTTGATAAGATGTGTGAATTACTATCCACCCATTTCACACACACACACACACCTTTTTTTTTTTTTTTTTGCACATCAAGTATCGTAATCTACATCATCCGAAATGTTTCTGTTGAAAATTTTTGAGAAAATATCAGTTTTTCGGAAATTCGATAGGAGGCACACATCAGCAGTTATAACAATTTGAGGATGAAATTATTTTCGAGATTTCCTTTAAATTTGACTGTCTGTCTTTGCATGTTCGTCTCAATGAATATTCATCGACTTACTGCATATATATGATATCGTTATAACCTAGGTTTTTTTCAAAGTTGGCCATACAGAACGCCGAAAATATGGATGAAACTGAAGAAAATATAACCACAAGGAGTACCTAGACTTATAGCTAACGGAAAGGAATCTCAGTTGTAAATAATTTGTAGTTTTCTGATAGATTATGTAGGAGTGGCTGTGTGGTAAGTAGCTTGCTTACCAATCACATGGTTCCAGATTGAGTCCCGCTGCGTGGCACATTGTCTTCAACTATAGCCTCGACCCGACCAAAGCCTTGTGAGTGGATTTGGTAGACAGAAACTGAAAGAAGCCCGTCGTATATATGTATATGTATATATATATATATATGTGTGTGTATGTTTGTGTTTCTGTGTTTGTCACCCCAACATCGCTTGACAACCGATGCTGGTGTGTTTACATCCCCATAACTTAGCATTCGGCAAAAGAGACCGAAAGAATAAGTACTAGGCTTACAAAGAATAAGTCCTGGGGTCGATTTCTTCGACTAAAGGCAAATTACTGAAACAAATAAAAGAGTAAAAGAGTAAAAGAGTATACCTTCTATAATTTTATGGATATGGTTACAGGAATTTTACTGACAGAGTTTTCTACAACTTTAGTGGCAATGCAGCCAAATTCCTAAGGATTCTTTTTTCTTGTTTTTTCTTACTTTTTTTTTTTTTTTTTTTTTTTTTTTGGTGTGGTCAGAATTAACAAATCGTCCAATATGATCACACTATCAGTTTCCGTTAGACATTTAATAATATTTATTATAATCAAGCACGGAAGCACGCACGCTAACGCGTACATATACATGTATATAAAGAAAAGTTCATACACACACACACGCACATGTATGTGTGTATGTATGTATTATGTATGTATGTGTGTGTGTGTACGTATACATGTATTTATGTATAAAGAAGGTATATTTATGCATATGTATATTCGTACATACACAGAAGTACCCTACTCCGATACATATATATATACATACATACGAGTATACACACACACACAAACACATACATCTCTCTCTCTCTCATTATACATGTATACATATATATACATATATATACATATATATATACACATGCATACATACGTACATACATAGACACAGGCACGCACACAATCTCAAGTATGAGTATGTAGTATGTAAATATATATATATATATATATATATATACACATACATACACACACATATAAATGCATATACCTACACACACACACACACACACACACACATGCGCGCACGCATATATATGATTTCAAAGGTGCTACGCTGT
>NC_068983.1:7372138-7374991 GCF_001194135.2 Octopus bimaculoides | reverse complement strand
ACCTACACACACACACACACACACACACACATGCGCGCACGCATATATATGATTTCAAAGGTGCTACGCTGTGGGAACGAACCCCGCTACCTCATTATTCTTGCAAAGCGATCTATTTAAATACTCAGCCTTGCCTATATTCTGGGCGCAGGTGTGAGATGTTGATCCACTCAGAAGTTGGTTCAAATCCATCGATGCCCGTGTCCTGTGATAAGGCTGGCCCTTTGAAATACAGGTACGACTCAATTTTTGCCAGATGAGCGGACTGCAGCAACGTGAAATAAAGTGTCTTGCTGAAGGACTCAACGCGCCGCCAAGAATTGAACTCATGACCTTATGGCCGTGAGCCGAATACCCTAGCCACCTAGCCATGCGCCTTCACGTGGTATTTAGTACAGCAACATTTAGGTGTTTTCGCTCAATAAACACACACAACGCCCGGCCTGGGAATCGAAACCGCGATCCTCAGACCGCGAGTCCGCTGCCCTAATCACTGCGCCATTGCGTCTCCACGTATATGTATATATATATATACAGGATTTAAATAGGGGTTGCTGTACGATAGTCGAGTAAGCATGTTTAGCGTGCCCTGTATCGTCAGGCAATTAGTCAAATTCATTCGGTCTCAAAGTACCACGGGCTTCCTGATAGTTTTTCTTTCAACCAGATTCCTTCACAAAGCATAGGTCGACCTGAGGCAATAGAATAAGATAGTCGTCCAGTATACCACTCGGTGTGACTAATCCCGAAACCACATGGTTGTAAAGCGAGTTTCTTGACCACACAGCTATGCATGCTCGTAATATAAATTATTATCGCATTTTAGGAAAACAAATATTTTCTCAAAAAATACGAAAATGCATCAACAAATTAAATTTTTGGTTTAAAACGTAATTCATTATTATTCTGTGAATTATTATAAACCAAAACAATATTCAAAGGAATTAACATTTGCGAAGATTTTCAACATCTTTTTAAAATTTATCCAAAATGTATTAAATTCTAAGGATTGTTGTATTTTAGTAGATATGTATAAATCAGAGCTGTTATATATACCGTAAATACTTGAGTATAGTCCGCCCTTGAGTATAATACGTAGGGGATTTTTAGGGGATGTACCTCTGAAAAACTTAAACCTTGTGTATAATACGCACCCCTTCTCTAACTTGAGTCAAGGAGGTCTATATAACGTCCTTGGTTTGTAAACGTATATACAGTAACGTCCTTTATTACTATTGTATATATAACATAATGCAAACGTGTAGCTTTTTTGTGCACTTTGTTTGCAGAAAATAAAGAAATAACAGTGAAAAATAAATATTAAGTAAATTGCCTTTACATATTTATCACTTAGAAAATTTTGCTAAGAAAATATTTTTCATTTTTAACCTCGTATATAGTACGCACTAGGGATTTTGACCCTTAAATTTTGGGAAAAAAGTGAGGATTATACTCGAGGATTTACGGAACATAAATTTTCTTCCCTTTCTCTTTTTAATTTAGAGTAAATTTTGACCGGCCACCTACATGGTACCAAGGTTGCGAAGGAAAGCATCTTATTTCGTTTATCATCTCTTAAATCTTAAGGGTCTTGCAGGCTTTTATTACTACCAGATACCGTGAACATTTGTAGTGTGCGTATGTATATATGCATGTATGTATGTATGTGTGTATGTGTGTGTATGTATGTATGTATGGATGGATGGATGGATGGATGGATGGATGGATGTATGGATGGATGGATGGATGTATGCATACACGTGTATATCTATATCTGTGTGTGTGTATGTTTTTGTGTGTGTGGAGGTGTGAGTGTATGTGTGTTATAGGAGAAATTAAAATAAACACAAATTTATATTATTAGTTCCTACGTACGTTTCACCATTATTGTTTTTTTTTCGAACCCTGTATTGAGTGATACAAGCGCATTTTGATGCTAAACCTGAATGGATCATCAGGGAACAGTTCGGAGCGTTACAAATATTATATAACATAATATAATATGATATACATTATATTTTGGTCGTGCCAGTTACCTGCTAATCTGCGTTGTACCTGTCGGAGCGAAGCATTTTTACGCAAGTTGTAACTAGAAATTAATGGGAATTGCATATATATATATATATATATATAATACAAAGAATATATATGCATGTATACCCACATATATATGTACATACTTACATCTACATGTGTATATAGATGCATATCAGGGTACAGGACGTTAGGAAAATGAACTACAGACCACGGAACGAACATATAGGAAAACAGATAGCCACTTGGAATTAATCCTTCGTCAGCTGCCTCTATTCTAACTAGACGTTTCGATCTATGCCCTCCTACATTCAACGTGCTAAAACAAGAATAGCCTTTTCGTGGTTTGGGATTTAACTCCCATTTCTAGCGTGTTGGAAAACCACTTAGAGGCTTTTCCCTTCGTGCATAACGTTTATACACACATATAATATAATTATATATATATATATATACATACATATATCATAAATATATAGGGATTGACAGTAACCTGCTTCTCCAACATACTGAGAATTCAGAAATAGCAGTCAAAGAACTACTGATTTCAAAACTACAAATTATTACTCCAGATTGATAGCGATATTTTTGATACACACAGATTAACTAAATTAACTAAAGGCAAGTGTTTTTTACTCTTCTCTACTGTTTTTTGTTCTGTGTGTATCAAAAATATCGCTATCAATCTGGAGTAATAATTTGTAGTTTTGAAATCAGTAGTTCTTTGACTGCTATTTCTGAATTCTCAGTATGTTGGAGAAGCAGGTTACTGTCAATCCCTATATATTTATGATATATGTATGTATATATATATATATA
>NC_068983.1:7370689-7371222 GCF_001194135.2 Octopus bimaculoides | reverse complement strand
TAATCCAAGTGGCTATTTGTTTTTATATGTGTTCATTCCGTTGTCTGTAGTTCATTTTTCTAACGTCCTGTACCCGAATATGCATCTATATACACATGTAGATGTAAGTATGTACATATATGTGTGTATACATGCTTATATATCCGTTGTATTATTTGTATATATATATATATATATATATATATATATATATATATATGACAAGAAATAATACCATCAATTTCCAAACACAACTCATTTGGCTATTTCTGTGCATCTACAAGTGAGATGCAGAGAAGCAAAACTCGACTCAAGTAAAATATTGTTGATCACTACTATGGTACTGGTACTTATTTTTTCAAAACAGTTAACACACATGCACGCACATATATATACATACATACATACATACATACATACATACATACATACATACATACATACACACATACATATATATATACATATATATAATAATACAAGTAATATGTGTGTATATACATATATACGTACATGCATGTACATACCTACATCTACATGTATAATTGATGCAT
>NC_068983.1:7365572-7366102 GCF_001194135.2 Octopus bimaculoides | reverse complement strand
AATAATAATAATAATAATAATAATAATAATAATAATAATAATAATAATAATAATAATAATAATAATAATATTAATAATAATAATAATGATGATAATAATAATAATGATAGAAAAAGAAATTGAATGTAACACAAAGATTAAGTTTTAGGAAAACGTTGCAATATGTATATAACAAGCTTTTAGAACTCACCTGATGTTTTTTGTGAGGGATTAACGAACGTAAAAGCACTCCGATAGACATCTTGAAGCGTTACGTCCGGCATCCTTCGCTGGTCCTTAGGGTCAGCGTGAGTGGTCAACATCTTTTTACCACATTTGATCAGAAAAGATTTGGGCATAATGGAACTGCCCCCTTTAAGGAAACGATGTATATGCTTTTTAGCCTTGTTTGTCCAACTTGCTGTGCGAATGAGGATAAGAAGAAAATAAATAAAATAAATATGAAAAAAATATTGAAGCAATAAAAATGTATTTTTACCGTAAAACATATAAATATATATATATATGTATGTATGTATATATATATATAT
>NC_068983.1:7361395-7363895 GCF_001194135.2 Octopus bimaculoides | reverse complement strand
ACAAAATCTAATTATATTCACACATGCACACACATACTTATATAAATCTACACACACACACATATATATAAATTTGAGCTGATGCATTTTGGAAGAAAGTACAGACTAAAACAACCATACTCTCTTCCTTCTGGAGAACCGCTCACAGCATCTAATAATATCAGAGACCTAGGAGTAATTGTTGATAACAATCTCAGCTGGAGTGCCCACATCAACAATAAGATCGATATAGCTCTTAGGATGAGCTCCTGAATCTTAAGAACCTTCCGGTCCAGAGAACACGGTGTCATCCATCATTCCACTTTTCTCCTCCTTTCTACGGCCACACCTCGAATACTGCTGCCACCTGTGGTCTCCCCATACAAAACAAAACATCTCGAAAATTGAATCACCCCAGAGGGCACTCACTAAACGAATTGAAGGCATGACTGATCGCAATTACTGGGACCGCTTTAAAGCCTTGAAGCTCTACTCGCTCCAGCGCCGCCGCGAGCGGTACATCATTTGCACGATGTGGAGAATATACCGCCAGCATTGCCCAAACGACCTGAACATTAGTTTCGAGGTTCATGTAAGGCTGGGACCACGGGCCATACGTTCCCTGCCCAATTCAGTATCACAACATATAGGTACATAGCGGCATAATTTATTTTCCTCAACAGGCCCTGCCCTGTTTAACATTGTCCCGAAACAGATAAAAGAGGAAAAGGATCCTATCGGCTTTAAACGGAGTCTAGACAGATTTCTTCAAAGAATACCAGACAAGCCACCCATACCTGGATACAACTCACTCAATAAGAACTCACTACTTGAATGGACCATGATACCACAAAACTTGACTTAAAAAGGATTTAGATAATCCTATCAGGTGGTGCTATTAAGTTAGACATGTCTAGGACCAATCTTTGGTCGAAACATATCTAGAAACATACCTAGAAAGTTACCCTCCGAGACACAAGTCCGGGCAAGGTTGTTTATGGAAGACCAGTAGTCACCTGTGCATACCAGCCTCCCCTCTCCACGCCACTGATGTTATCCAAGTAAAGGCAAAGGTCGATACAGCTTGGCACCAGTGATGTCGAAACTCATTTCTACAGCTGAGTTAACTGGAGCAACGTGAAATAAAGTGTCTTGCTCAAGAACACAACACGCAGCCCGGTCCGGGAATCGAGCTTACAATCTCACGATCGTAAGCTTGACGCTTTAACCACTGAGCCATGCGCCTTCACATATACCTTTCATACCCTTGATCAATGAGGTCCATTACTAAAGAACTTCGGGTGTGGTACATCGTGACATTCGATACAAGTCCTATGTAATGAGGAAAGGTCAATCTGTGTCTGCAAAGACACAGGTAAACCATCTCATCCGTTCAAAACGATTATTTAACAAAGTGAAAGACCGTCATGAACAAGGCATGCTTTGGTTTTTCTCTGACGAAAAAATAACTCTGACCAGGACCAAAAGTCTAACAGAAGAAATGACAGGTGGTTGTCATGTGCAGATCCTTCTGAAGTACTCAGAGTAAGGCACACGAAATTTCTACCAACTGTGATGGTTTTAGGAGAGGTCAGTAGCAAAGGTCATGTGATGCCTCCCCACTTTTTTCCACAGGGTCTTAGAATTAATGCTGCTGGATACATTGAGGTACTGGAAACTGTTATCAAGCTCTGGATTGATGAAGCATGCAATGGAAAGCCATATGTGTTTCAACAAGACTCAGCACCTTCTCACGAAGCCCTAGTCACCCAAGAATGGTTGTCAGACAATCTTTAACATTATGTAACACCCAATATGTAGCCTCCAGACCCGCCGGATTTGAACCCCATGGACTGCTACGTGTGGAGCCCTATTCAAAGGCAGACTAATCGTCATTTTCACAATACCATAGCTTCACTGAAGGCCGCCATTGTCCAGGTGATGTCTGAAATAAATAAGGACCATATAGTGTCAGCATGCCAGCGGTTTCAGTCCCGCACTGAAGCAGTCATCGAAGCTGAAGGGGTTTTTCACAGAATAATTTGCTTAAAAAATCATTATCAAGACTAATTATACAAACGTTTATTCAAATACATATGTATTTATGTTCAAATACAGTTGTTTTATTGTATACCAAAACTATCCTCATATACACCTCGTACCCTATATATATATATAATTTTTTTTCAGAATGAGATAAAAAAAAAACCAAGGCAGTGTGCATTATAGAACATTTATAAATAGAAGGTCTTACAGCTGTTTCCAGGATATAGGATATTTATTATATCCCTTCATCGGAAACGGTGTGAGAGGATGGTTAAGCAATAGTTAATTTAGAGAAGATATGAAATAGAGAGTGAGGTGGAGGAATGAAAATAGATGTGAGATATGCAGGGATATTGCATTTGTAGATCCATTATTTAGGCAGAATGGTATACATATAAGATTCCAATACCTTGTGAGTAAAATCCAATAGTATTTAAAATTGGTCATTCCAAGTATAGAGTTTATATACATTCCA
>NC_068983.1:7359267-7360281 GCF_001194135.2 Octopus bimaculoides | reverse complement strand
GTGGTGTGGTTGGCTGTAGGGCGGGTGATAGTTGTGATAGTAGTGCAAGTGTTGGTGGTGGTGGTGGTGGTGGTGGTGTGTCTGGTGGTTACGGCAGTGACGATGATGGTGGTAGTATTGCTAAGACCTAAATCTTAAACCCGAAGAGATTTTTAATCATCAGCAGCGTTTCAACCGTGACCATCTCATCCTTTTTTTTTTATATCACATACACCATACAGTCCAATCCATCGTTGTGTACAGACGCTGGTACTTGATCTATGGAAGACTTGGCTGTTATTTCTAGCAGATCGTACTGCCCTTTGTTAGTGTTGTTTACCTTCTGATTTGCCTTGATTTAGCAGACCTATGATAATAATAAGCATTCCAGCCGTGCCAATCACGTCATTTCCTTAAATGACGTAAATCCACGACGATGTTACCAAACGTGTATTTTTCTAAAACGGTGAAACCTAATTTAGTGGGACTTGGTTGCCATTTCTAGCAGACCAAACGTCTTGTGTTAATAGTGGTTGGTGATGGGTGTGGTCGAAGTAGGAGGGACGGCAGTCGATATGAAATGCCCAGATAACTCTATATTAAGCACCGCCTACTGATCTCGCTCACATACTCTGACAATCATCATATATGCAGACATAACGACACACAAACACCACATACATATACATACATATACATATATATATATATATATATATATACGCATTGATACAAACATACACACTAATCCACATAACTACATATACATACGTACAGCACATACATAAGTATGTGTATATACATTTTATCCTTTTATGCATTTCAGCCCAAAGGTTGCGGTCATGCTGGAGTACCTCTTCTGTGACCATGGTTACGCGGTTGGTTTTTTGGTGAAAGAAGGAATTTGACATTGCCGCCCCCTCTTCAGCCTCCTGCAGTGCTGTAGCTTCATCTGGGAATTTGGACAACGGGAGATCAAATCGCTACATCAAATCGCTACGTGAAAACATCTAGGACTATACCATTTATATATAT
>NC_068983.1:7354321-7355967 GCF_001194135.2 Octopus bimaculoides | reverse complement strand
TGTGTGTGTGCGTGTGTGTGTGTATGCGCGAGAGCGTGTGTCTCTGTATTTGTGCATGCACCCCAATCCCAATGCTTGACAACCGGTGTCCGTGCGTTTACGTCCCTGTAATTAGCGTTTCGGCAAAAGATATCGAGAGAATAAGTACCAGGATTAACAAGAGAACTAAAAGTCTGGAGTCTATTCGGTCGATTAAAGGTCATCACGGAATCAGTCTTAATGGCTGGAACAAGTAATAAGATAAAAGATTTATTCTCTATACTAACATTAACTCCGCCTTAGCAAAGAGGTGGAGCCTCTTACTATTTGTGAACACGTGTTTATAAAATAACTACTATCACGGAGACCCCGCCCAGTTTGTATTGGCCACACACAATATAAGGCTAGTTGAAGCCCCGCCTAATGTTTATGCTTATGCATGTGAGAGTATACATACACACATGCATATATAAATACACGTAAGGCGGCGAAAAGCTGGTAGAAACGTTAGCACGTTGGGCGAAATGCTTAGTGGTATTTCATCTGTCTTTATGTTCTGAGTTCAAATTCCGCCGAGGTCGACTTCGCCTTTCATCCTTTCGGGGTCGATAAATTACGTACCAGTGACGCACTGGGTCGAGTAATGGACTTAATCCCTTTGTCTGTCCTTGTTTGTCCCCTCTATGTTTAGCCCCTTGTGGGCAATAAAGAATTAAGAAACGTTAGCACGCTGGGCGAAATGCATAGCGGTATTTCGTCTGCCGCTACGTTCTGATTTGAAATTCTGCCGAGGTCGACTTTGGCTTTCATCCTGTCGGGGTCGGTCGATAAATTAAATACCAGTTGCGAACTGGGGTCGATGTAATCGACTGGCCTTCTCCCCAAACATTTTGTACCTTATGCCTAGAGTACAAAATATATAAATGCACATCGATATTAACGTGTATGTGCATAGATGTATGTACATATATGTGCGTATACATGCATATATATTCCTTGTATTATTATATATATATATATATATATATATATGTGTGTGTGTGTGTGTGTGTGTGTGTGTGTGTGTGTGTGTGTGTGTGTGTGTGTGTGTGTGTGTGCATGTATATATATATATATATATATATATGCATATATATATACGTATATGTACATATATAATATACATACATGTATACACATGTAAGTTTGTATGTATGTATGTATGTATGCATATATGTGTATATATGTGTCTGTGTATGTCCCCCCCCCCATCATCGCTTGACAACCGATGCTTGTGCGTTTACATCCCTGTAACTTAGCAGTTCGGCAAAAGAGAGCCGATAAAATAAGTAGTAGGCTTGCAAAGAGTAAGTCCGGTTGTTAAGCTGTGAGGTGGGGGACAAACAGATACAAAGACAGACACACGCACACATATTTGTGTGTATGTGTGTGTATGTGTGTGTGTGCGCGCGCGCATTTGTATGTGTAATTTTTGTGAGGCAAAAAAAGAAATGAAGGTGCGATATGGTCCGTTTAATGACGATATTTCATGCTTCGGTTTGTGTGTGTTTATGTGCATGTATGTGTGAGTATGTGTGTATGGGTGTAAATATGAATGAGTTTGTGTGCGTTTGTATGTGTATGCATATATATATATATATATATATATATATATATATATATATATA
>NC_068983.1:7350866-7353861 GCF_001194135.2 Octopus bimaculoides | reverse complement strand
TATATATATTTCGTTTTGGGATTTGGTTTGCAAGATTCTTTATGTGAGTTCGCATATTGAAGTATATTCTGTTGTGTCTGGGGAGAGTCATTTTCTTATTGTGCCTTAAAATTTAACACACTCACCGTTAAAATTTCCACTTATTTTTATTTTCCTAAAATTTTCGTTGCGTCTTGCAACCTTTTCAATAGTCTTATATATATACGACTGGCTTCTTTCAGTTTCCGTGTACGAAATCCACTCACAAAGCTTTGGTTAGCCCGATGCTATAGTAACAGACAATGGCCTAAAGTGCCACACAGTGGGACTGAACTCGGAACCATGTGATTCAGAAGCAAGCTTCTTAACACACAGCGACGTTTGTATGTATGTATGTACGTATGTGTGTATGTATGTATGTATGGTAGACATGTGTTGTGTATGAGAGTGAGTGTTGTGCGCACGCGCATACAATCCTCTGTGGGTGTGTGTAAGTGGAATACTGACGGACCAATCAGCGATCATTTCATATCAACACCCTTCATTTGCATATTACAAGTGCCGACAGATTTAGTGGTTATTTTAAGTGTATGTTGGTCGTGCACTGGTCATAGCGATAGTAATAGTGTGGGCGGTGGTGGTGGTGGTGGTGCTGCTGCTGCTGCTGGTGTTGCTGTTGTTGTTGTTGTGGTGGTGGTGGTGGTTGTGGTGAAGGTCGGCGGCATTTCTGGTAATAGACATGGAGGGATTGTATTTTTCAGTTCTATATTTAAGAGACGAAGAATTATGTACATTTACATTATTTACCTTATTTACATTTGATGGATATTTGTCCTCGTCTTGTTTGTTGTTAACACAATATTTCGGCTGATATACCCTCCAGCCTTCATCAGGTGTCTTGAGGAAATTCCGAATCTGGGTTCTCATTCCTAAGGTATTTTTTGATGTTGTACATACACGGGCATATGGTGTAGTGGTTTAAGAGTGCGGGCTACTAACCTCACGATTCCGAGTTCGATTCCAGACAGTGACCTGAATAATAATAATAATAATAATAATAATAACAACAACAACAACAACAACATTAACTTGCTGCTACTCCAAGCAAAGCTTATGACATGATTAATCACTTGTATGGTTCGTGTTTTGCGTGTCAAGCACCCATGTACTATCCTCTTAGTAAACTGCTCCTTTATTTATATATATATATATTTTTTTCTTCTTCTGATAAATTTTAACGATGCTTCTGGGGAAGAGGTCTGCATCAGGTCTTAATTGATACCTCTCCTCAAGTTCATTAGCTTTCCTAATTTTCTTATTAATTTCTTGGTCACAAACTTTGCTAAGATGGTTACTGGTCTTTTACCTCTGGAGCAGATATTATTTCCGTGTCACAATACGGGCTTCGTATGACATCAATGGCGACCTGAGGCCACGGCTGCCATACTTGGGTGGGAAGTCTATGTCTTCATTGACGTTCGACTTTCCTGTAACAGTGAGCAGCTTGCGAATTGCATGTATGCATATATGTATGTATGTATGTATGTATGTATGTATGTATGTTTGTATGTATGTATGTATGTATGTATGTATGTTTGTATGTATGTACGTTGTATGTATGTCCATTGTTCAGTTTTATTTCAAGATTTATTGCCAATTTCGAAAGAACCGTTTTCTAACTTGAATCCAAGGCTCTTCCATTGGAATTTCAACATCAACAACGGGGTATTTTTGTTTGTATGTATGTATGTATGTATGTATGTATGTTTGTATGTATGTACGTTGTATGTATGTATGTATGTTTGTATGTATGTATGTATGTTTGTATGTATGTATGTATGTATGTATGTATGTATGCTTGTATGTATGTATGTTTGTATGTATGTTTGTATGTATGTATGTATGTATGTATGTATGTATGTATGTATGTATGTATGTATGTATGTACGTATGCTTGTATGTATGTAGCTGTGCAGATTTGTATGTTTTGGTTTAAGTGTGTATTCCCATGCATATAGTTACATATCTAGACATGCTTATATATATTTAAATGATAAACTTCTGGAAAGTTTTACAGATTTTTACAGTTCCAGCTTTCTCCATTCTGGTTTTGAGAAGCCTAATTTCTCAAGATTGGCATTTAGGCAGTGTGTTATATATCCCAGGGCCCCAATAATTACAGGTATATACCTGAACTTGTAATCTGGATAGAGTAACTGCAGATTTCTCAATAGTTCAGCATAGATGTTCTCCTTTTCACTGATCTTCAGCTTTATGTTGACATCTGCTGGGCGGCTAATTTCCACAACTGTGCACAGTTTCTCTTCTCTATCTCAAATCTTTATATCAGATCTATGTATGTATGTATGTATGTATGTATGAGAATATATATGTGTACTGTATATCAAGCGATAGATATAGATAGACAGTCAAACAGACAGTTAAATAAATGGATAGATAGACAAATAAATAGATAGATAGATAGATAGATAGATAGATAGATAGATAGATAGATAGATAGATAGACAGACAGACAGACAGACAGACAGACAGACAGATAGATAGATAGATAGATAGATAGATAGATAGATAGGATATTCTCTCTATCCCACACACTCTCCCTTTTTCTCGCTCTCTCCTTCTCTCTCGCTCTCTCTCTCTCTCTCCTTTTCTCTCTCTTGGCCACAATACAATTACCAATATTTCTCTTAACTCTTTTTATTTCATTGTACTTTCTATGTTCTCCGCTGCAATCAATTAATCTCGTTGCTTCCATTGTTTTTATAGCTGTTGTTTGCTTTACTTCCATCCAAACCAGTAAATTATGGAGTCATTATCAAAATATAGAGTGGCTGTGTGGTAAGTTGCTTGCTTAACAACCACATGGTTCCGGGTCTAGTTCCACAACGTGACACCGTGGCACCTCTACTATAGCCTCGAGCCGACTAGAGTCTTGTGAGTGGATTTGGTAAACGGGAAACTGAAAGAAGCCCGTCGTATATATATATATATATAT
>NC_068983.1:7345104-7348542 GCF_001194135.2 Octopus bimaculoides | reverse complement strand
TGTGTGTGTGTGTGTGTGTGTGTGTGTGTGTGTGTGTGTGTGTGTGTGTGTGTGTGTGTGTGTGTATGTGCGTGTGTATCCAGTAAACTCAGCACGTTCATCATCATAATCGTCGTGTTTGGAACCACAGGTAGTACAATCCAGGCAGTTGAACAATTTTCTGATTTTGCATGGTAATAATGTTCAAGTATAAATTACAATTCAACAAGAAAGATATATAAATTAATTCGAAGAATTACTCAATAAGTTATATCATTCTTTCTATTATAGGAACAAGGCCTGAAATTTGGGGAAGGGGGATAGTCGATTACATCGACCCCAGTACTCAACTGGTACTTAATTTATCGACCTCGGAAGGATAAAAGGTAAAGTCGACCTCAGCGAAATTTGAACTCAGAACGCAACGGCTGACGAAATACCGCTAAGCATTTCTCCCAGCGTGCCCCCCACTCTCCAAAGATTTCACGCCTTGTGCCTTTAGTAGCAAGGATTATTATTGTTGTTGTTGTTGTTGTTGCTGTTGTTGCAAAGAAATATACGAAGGGACTGTTTGTAAACTGTCATTCAATGAAAGAAAATTCTGAGTCATAAAAGTTGAAGACTACTGGCCTATAATTCATACTTAGTCGTTACAAAACGGTCGATAACCTGTCGATAGTCTCTACTTTGGTTGTCAAATCGAGAAACCCAACTAAAATGAAAAAAAAAAAATTACATTCGATGTGGTTGCAATGTGGAATAATAACGTAAATGATACCCGTTGCCCTATATGTCCTGCAATTTTTAAGAGGGTGTGGTATGATTTAACTGTGTTTCAGTTGTTATTTTCAGCAAGTCGTTAAACAGGGAGTAAAAGATATAAGGCATGCTCGTGTGGTAAAGTTTCCGGTTCAGTCCCACTGCATGGCACCTCAGGCAGGTGCCCTCTACTATAGATTCGGGTCGACCAAGGTGTTGTGAATACATTTGGTAGAGAGAAACTGAAAGAAGCTCGTCGTATATATTTGCGTATGCCTCTGTATGTGTGTGTACGTGTTTTTGTGTTTGTGTCTTTCCTCACTACCTATCAACGTTTGACAACCGGTGTTGGTTTGTGTATGCCTATATATATATATATGTGTGTAACGATAGAATTTTATTTTGTATACGGTTGAAGTTACTAATGTGTAACAGTAGAAGTTTGTAATGGTTGAGGTTGAGTTTGTTACTGTTGTGATTGATTTGTAAACAATACGATGGATTTGGTACATAGTAGGATGGAATGCCGGAGTCGTAATCAGTGTGAAAGGATTGGTTCTTCGTTGACAGCCATTATGTAAAGATGAAAGAACAGTGATTGAAGTTGTGAAGAAAATATTTATTTACCGCTACATTGAATACAATACCTTGCCTCGACGGGCAGGTGATAAAATCCTAGAGCGTGCGAAGTAAAAAAGTTAATTTCGGCCTGTGTGTTCGTATTGTAGTAGTAAACCACAGAGAGAGATATGGTAATGTGTAGAGAAGACAAAGTGAGTTAGTGAAAGTGAGTGAGTGTGGAAAGTTGAGCCTCATAGCTGCTGACAGTAAATTTCATTTCTCCATTTGACCATTGTCTTTAGTAGCTGCTTTGCTGGTGGTGATCATGATTCTAGCATTCCGCTCCCTAACTGATGATAACTGTCTCTGACTCGAGCTTGTCATTCATTAACTAACTGACTGAGTTATCATGAGCCGATTAACTCAGTTGTCTCCAAGTGACTAACTGATTTTGGCTTGGGGGTTCTTGCTTTTATAACTATCCAGAAGAATAGACATATCGATGAGAACAATAGATTTAGTTGGTGGTATTTGTTATCTTAATTCTAGCTTTTGGTGGTCTAGGAGAGGTTAGAAAGGTCAAGTGGTGAAGATATTATTTCGGCCTAGCTGAGGCAATCTGGAAAATGTAAAACTGCTGTCACAGAAAAACTATTGTTTTACCGTGGGAAAAGTTCTGTTGAACTGTTAATTTAAATTTGGTTATGGTAGACCGATTCCACTTCATGGTTGCAAGATTCACCATATATATATGTGTGTGTGTGTGTGTGTGTGTGTGTGTGTGTGTGTGTGTGTGTGTGTGTGTGTGTGTGTGTGTGTTTATAAGTACGTGTCTATGTGTTTGTGTCTTTCTGCACCACCTATCAACGCTTGACAACGTGTGTTGGTTTGTTCACGTCCCCATAACTTAGCGATTCGGCAACAGGTATCCAATAGAATAAGTACCAGATGTTTTGTTTTGTTTTTTGTTTTAACTATAAAATACTGGGACCAATCTGTTCAGCTAAAACCCATCAAGGTGTTGCCTCGACATGGCCACAGTCTAATGTCTGAAATAAGTAAAAGTGAAGGTTTTAAAGATTTGGAGATTAGCAAAGCTGATAGCAATTTGGGAGCACCAAGTTGTCCCCTTCACAGATGTTCCTTTAAAGGGACATTCATACGTGACAGAACAGCAGTGAAACGGTGGATATTAAGGTGTAATACTTAGCTGGGAGACACTGTTTTCACACGATTCTTCGACACGCTTCATTGATTCATCTCTGTAGTCACGTGTATTCGGAGATACACCTAAGATTACGCACGCTTTATGCGTGAAACAACGCCTCAGAGACTACCAAATAGTCATGCTGTGAGGAGGGGAAGGTTGCCCCTTTTTTTGTTGCAGGCATTGTGTGTTAAAGGAGCTCACATTGCTACCAATGGTATCGAGTCTGGTCCCTCTGCGCCAGCACCTTACGCAAATGTCTTCTACTATAGGGGGTGGTGGCGAACCCTGCTGTACTCTTTCACCACAATTTTCTCTCACTCTTACTTCCTGTTTCTGTTGTGCCTGTAATTCAAAGGGCCAGCCTTGTCACACTGTGTCACGCTGAATATCCCCGAGAACTGCGTTAAGGGTACACGTGTCTGTGGAGTGCTCAGCCACTCGCACGTTAATTTCACGAGCAGGCTGTTCCGTTGATCGGATCAATGGAACCCTCGTCGTCGTAACCGACCGAGTGCCAACTTTCTGAGTTCAAATTCCACTGAGGTCGACTTTGCCTTTCATCCTTTTGAGGTCGATAAAATAAGTACCAGTTGAGGACTGGATCAGTTGAGGACTGGATCAGTTGAGGATGTGATCGACTTAGCGCCACCCCGAAACTGCTGATGGTGATGAGAACGATAATAATAATAATTTTAGTGGTGACGACGACGACGAAGTTGCGATGACAATATCAGGTTCAAACATTAGCTTATTAGTTTATGATAATATCAATATTAAAAATATTAATATTTTAAATATTTTTTTTTTTAAACCAATAACTACAATGTCAACAGCTGTGATAATGACTGCAGCAACAGTTACAACAACAACGATGATGACAACAACACCATTGGTTGATACTGGGCAACAGAAACCGCTTTTATATATAT
>NC_068983.1:7344039-7345094 GCF_001194135.2 Octopus bimaculoides | reverse complement strand
TATAAAGGGCGGTAATAAACAGCATGGCTACACAAACAGACAAGAAACGTAGAAACGTAATGTCGTGTTGTGTGTGGAAGGATTTCATTTGTAATTTAATATTATATCCGAAGAAATGAAAGCCAGAAGGTCACAAATCAGTAGGGAGCAAAGAATATTATTTACCAACAGAACTTTTATATAGTATAAAAAAAATACAGGAGAAGTTAATTACTTTCAGATGTCGCAAACACGTTATTAGAGGACTTAAAAGATTTTGTTAATTTGAGAATAGAAAGATAATGATTTCTGATTTAGACACATAAACAGCAAATTTGAGGGGAGATGGAAGAGGAACAAGACACAACTGCTAAATATCTGATCAAATAGAGAGCAAATGATACCGCCAAATCGCCAAGTTGTGATAGATAATGCCGACTGCGCCATATCAGTGAAGTTATCACTCAAGTCATCAGCGGTTGCCAAGAAATTTCTACAGGGTATTATTTTCCCCACAGAAAATATGATAATGTTGCCAAAACTATTTGCAACTATCAGAATGCTCAGTGGTGCACAAGTTGAAAAGTAATTGTAAATGGTGCAGCATTGTTATAAATGGTGGCATTTCTGTGGAATGGAGGAAGAATATTGGATTTTTCTTGAAACGTTATCCTCTATATAAGAAAGGAAATTGTTTTCCATTACATTTATAATAGTCGAGTTTCCACTGCACTGTGCTACAGATTCGTGCTCAATATTAGCAGTATATATATAGGGCGGCGGGAGGAGGCGCAATGGCCCAGTGGTTAGGGCAGCGGACTCGCGGTCGTAGGATCGCGGTTTCGATTCCCAGTCCGGGCGTTGTGAATGTTTATTGAACGAAAACACCTAAAGCTCCACGAGGCTCCGGCAGGGGATGGTGGCGAACCCTGCTGTACTCTTCCACCACAACTTTCTCTCACTCTTACTTCCTGTTTCTGTTGTGCCTGTAATTCAAAGGGTCAGCCTTGTCACACTGTGTCACGCTGAATATCTCCGAGAACTACGTTAAGGGTACACGTGTCTGTGGAGTGCTC
>NC_068983.1:7341804-7343488 GCF_001194135.2 Octopus bimaculoides | reverse complement strand
GAGACTGAATTAACAATAAATATCTTATTCAATACGCATGAATTAGCTGTATGTATCTTCGAGTATATTAAATGAATGCTCAGACGTAAGTGGAAATGTAAACAGTTTATATATATAAACGACGGGCTTTATATATATATATATATATATATATATATACATATATACGACAGGCTTCTTTCAGTTTCCGTCTACCAAATCCACTCACAAGGCTTTGGCCGGCCCGAGGCTATAGTAGAAGACACTTGCCCAAGGTGTCACGTAGTGGGACTGAACCCGGAACCATGTGGCTGGTAAGCAAGCCACTTACCACACAGCCACTCCTGCATCTATCTCACTTACACAAAAAGTGAACATTTCATTCCAAAATCAAAGATATTGAGCATATTTCTAGACAGCCACTTCGAAATCTACGGTTTCTCTATCCTGATTATAAATCCATAGTTATAGAATCATTGGAACATTTGACATTTGACTAAATTAGTAAATGCGACGATCGCCAAAAGATAGGATATTCGAGGCAAAGGAAGCGAGTAACAAGCACACACTTTACAAGAGCGGAACAGCAAAATATGCCAGGCTGTTTTCAAGTGTGATACTCATCGTGTTCTTTACCCAAATTTCAGTAATTGCGCTTTGTTTCTTTTTAAGAAAGCAGTTCTTTCTTTCTACGAGGAATTAATATGATTAAATGATATAAAAATAAGTACCATACCGTACATTCTTGCATACATACAACCAAACAAACATATATAGATGCCGGCGCACACACACATATGTATGTATGTATGTATGTATGTATGTATGTATGTATGTATGTATGTATGTATGTATGTATGTATACATATATATTTGTATGTCTGTGTGTGTGATCCCGTGTCTGTGTGCACACTTGTGCAAACATACACTCTCCCGCATGTGTAAGCACATATATTTGTATATATGTATGTGTATATGTGTGTATATATTCGTATGTATTTGTGCGTGTATTTACGTATATGTATATAAACATATTTATGCACATATACGTAAACATACGCACACATACATACGAATATATACATACATATGCACATACATATGAATATATACAAACATGTGTGCATACGTACGTCCATGCATACATAAATATACACACACACACAGATACATACATACATACATACATAGAGACATACATACATAAGATGTAAAACAATTATGGAACAGGTGCTTCACTAGTTATAAAGGGATAAGCGAAATGAATCCCACTCTCTCTCTCTCCCTCTCTCTCTGCCTCTTTTCCTCCTTCCCTCTCCCTCCCATCACCCCCTCTATCTCCCTCGTTCTCTCTATATAAATCATTCTCGATCTGTTAGTCTAAGAATCATGAATCATCAAAAGTTTACCTCAGGTAAATACGCCCGCCATCTTTTACACCTTTTCAACTTTCCTACCTTTACCTTTACCTTCCTACATATGTTTGCAGTTGGATGTATTGTGTGCTTACACATGCGGGAGAGTGCATGTCTGCGCATGTGTGCACGCAGACACAGGATCACAAACACAGACATACATATAACAGGTACATGTATAAATAAATATACATTCATACATATATATACATATATTATATTTATATAATAGATATATGTGTGTGTGCGCGTATATATATATATATATATATATATATATATATATATAT
>NC_068983.1:7339276-7341731 GCF_001194135.2 Octopus bimaculoides | reverse complement strand
TATGTATACATAGATATAGGCGCAGACGTGGGTGTGCAACAAGAAGCTTGCTTTCCAGCCACATTGTTCTTGGTTCATTCCCACTGCATGGCACCTTGGGCAAGTGTCTTCTACTATAGCCTCAGGCCGACCAAACCCTTGTGAGTGGATTTAGTAGACTGAAAGAAGCCCGTCGTATATGTGTGTGTGTGTGTTTTGTGAGTGTTTGTGTGTTTTAATCCCCCCACCATCGCTTGACAACCGATGTTGGAGTGTTTACGTCTCCGTAACTTAGCGGTTCAGCTGGCTACATTCCCAAGCTTGACTAACTGAGTCTATGGATATTACCCAACCATTTCACTCTTGGTTCTTCCTCGGGTTTTCTGCCGGTTGGCTCGACTTGAAGAATCTGTCTTGCAATTCTGTCCTGTGAAATTCTAATCACGTGTCCGAAATACTGGAACTGTGACGTCTCAATGCGAAGAAGTTGAAGCTCAACCTGCAGAGATGCCGTGATTTTCGAACAATGAATCCTGTCGAGTAATAACACTCCAAATCTAAAGAACAAAGGTTAGAGTTTAAGTCTAAGGATTAAGAATTAGTATTTTAGTGAAGGGTTATGCTTTAGGGTTTACAGTTTATGGTTAGAGTTTATGGTAAAGATTTGGTGTTTAGGATTAGACGGAGAGAAAGGATTAAAAACCTGAATTTACAATTTTGTCTTCTTTTTTGCAGAATATCGTAACCTGCTGCTTAAAACAGAGACTTTGATACTCTGCTTATCAGTTTTTCAGAGGCTTTTCAATGTTTCAAGTGTATTGCGATGCAGCATTAATTAACTTTAAGACTGAGCTTTCAGCTCGGGCAGTGCAGAGTATATCGGCTGCCTAATATAGAATCATAATGGTGGTCTCTATAGGTAGTGGGTAGCGATTTTCTTCACTACTTCAGGGAGTGACGACCCTGCCTGACACGTGTCCCGGGCTCAGCTGGCTCCGGTTGACAGTATCCGGTATGGGCCCCTATCCAGGGTTATGGAAAGGAGACAACCTTCAAAGAAATCCGGAGTGAAGCCCCGTAGGCGGTTTAGTGCTCGAGTCGACACTCTTCCGGCAGCTCCTGCAACCAAGCTGGTGCCAAACGTAATGCTCTGCACTCCTTTGGACTACGTCAGCAAGGTCGAGAGAGGAATCCTGACGATTGGGCTACCCAGGATTTTCTTGCATCTAGCCCAGGCCTGCGCAAAACTGGAGAGGAAACTGGAGAGGACAGGAAATGTAAAAACCAGACTGGATTAGTTTATGCGCAACTCCATTGTCTCCCGAGACAAAAGGATGCCAACAACAATGGTCCGGGGTTCAGTCCCATTGCATAGCACCTTGGGCAAATGTCTTCTATTATTGCCTTTGTAGTCCGAGAAAGACGGTTCTGTAATTTCTTGCTAAACAACCTGAACATATGATTAGTTTACGGTGACAAAATGTAGGTGTTATAAATTAGAGCACTCCCTCCATCAAATTGAGGTCTCTTGAACAAGGTTCACGGTGTCAGTCAGATGTCAAAGTGACAGCAGAGCAATGTGAGACGAAGTGTGTTGCTCAAGAACCCAACGCATTACCCGGTCCAGGAATTGAAACTGCAATATCGTGAGTACAACGCCCCTAACCACTAGACAGACCATGCGCCCTCGCTCCACCTAATGTATACATATATAAATGTATAAACATGTGTGTTATTTCTTTACTACCCACTAGGGGCTAAACATAGAGAGGACAAACAAGGACAGACAAACGGATTAAGTCGATTATATCGACCCTAGTGCGTAACTGGTACTTATTTAATCGACTCCGAAGGGATGAAAGGCAAAGTCGACCTCGGCGGAATTTGAACTCAGAACGTAGCGGCAGACGAAATACCGCTAAGCATTTCGCTCGGCGTGCTAACGTTTCTACCAGCTCGCCGCCTTAAACATGTATAAACATGTGTGTGTGCGCGTGTGTGTTAAGGTGACACAAACATACATGTACTCACAGGTGGATGTGGACATGTATGCGTGCACGAACGCAGAGTGGCGATTTATCATTATATGCATTTATGACAACTGTGATTTTCTGTTTGGTTTTCAAGACGAATGGCAGCAACTGGTTTAAAATAAAAGCTGAGTCGATTGCACTGACCACCGCTAACAACAACACTACCATCACCACCACCACCACCACTACCACCACCGCCACCACCACCAATCCCTAAAATGGAATAAATAATTATATATCACAGCTGTTTTTACTGAAATCATCTGTTCCACCGCTAACATCATAATGTGATTTGTGTACGAATTTTCATTTATAACACAAAGCTGTCAACGTAGAGTTTAGTTTCAGAAATATCCTTCCAGCCTCTCCCCTCTATACATACGTGCGAGTGTGTGTGCGAGTGTGTGTGTGTGTGTGTGTGTGTGTGTGTGTGTGTGTGTGTG
>NC_068983.1:7336980-7338686 GCF_001194135.2 Octopus bimaculoides | reverse complement strand
TATATATATATATATTATTCATATATATATATATATATGCCACTTGGTGGGTATTTTAGTTGAAGGTCGAACGCTTATTTTCTCTAAAAATAAGCTGCCTTAGAATTAATAACACGTTTTATGTTCTTGTGCAATATGTTCTCATTTTTTATATCCCGAAAGAAATGCAAAGTTTAAAAAAAAATATTCTATTCTCTCACTTTCTTCCACACACCCCCCCCTCTCTGTCTTTCTCTCTCTGTCTTTCTCTCTCTATCCTCATCAACTTAGCGTCAATCTAAATGAATGGAAAAGATTAGAGGATCTTAATAACAGGTGTTATTGGCAGGAATACGAAAGCACGGTCTCTGATGATGCAAGAGAATACTAATAGAAATAATAATGATTTTTAATCCCAAGAACAAATGTTCAGGAGGGAGTGATATAACCACACACACACACAAAAGGAAAAATATAAACACACACCACAAATCTTTGGGTGGGGGAGTGACATGGTGATCATATTCTTAGACATGCGAAAACACATCGATATGTAAACTAAGGTAATTCATCCAGATGTAAATGTCAAAACCAATCAGGAACAGATATGTCTTATAATCGATGATCTAGCAAATCCAACGGACGACTGTATATTTTTCAAAGTAATGTAAAAATTATTCAAATATAAACCATAACCATTATTCGTAAGTAAGACATGACTTAGTGGCATGTACAATGCTTTCGATAATTATTTTAGATGCCTGTATAGTTGCGAGCAGACATAGGCACCCTATGATCTTATCACACCATGACCTTATAACCTATGACCTTATCACCCCATGGCCTTATCCCCTTGGCCTCATCATCCCATAACCTCATAACCCCATGACCTTATCGCCCCATGATCTTATCACACCATGACCTTATCACCCCATGACCTTATCATTCCATAACCTTATAACCCATGGCCTTATCATCCCTTGATCTTATCCCTCCATGACCTTACCCCATGACCTTATCACCCATGATCTTATCATTCCATAACCCCATGACCTTAACGCTCCATGACCTTATCACCCCACTTATCGCCCCATGACCTTGTAACTCCATGACCTTATGACCCCATGATCTTATCATACGATGACCTTATCACTCCATGACCTTGTCATTCCATGACCTTATCACTCCATGGTCCATCGGCATATCACGGATATGGAAGTTGGAAGGGGAGAGGCGGGGCTGCACCAGCACAAGGCCGGAAATAGTGGCAACTAAAATCTAAGGAGAGGATTGGAAATAGAGACAATCGCCATCATAATAGGTGCCATGCTGTTGATGAACAGGGATGTATATACAAACATGATCGAATTTTCTGGACTTATACACACTTCTACTATAGCCCCGGGCCGACTAAAGCCTTGTGAGTGGATTTGGTAGACGGAAACTGTAAGAAGCCCGTCGTATATGTGTGTGTGTGTGTGTGTGTATGTGTGTGTATACGCATTAAAAACTCAAAAACAAAGACCTTGAGAAATTTATAAGCAGCTACCGGTTTCTATCACTTTGAAAAGAGGATTTAGTCATGCTGAAAGGGAAAAAATATTGAAATGAATAAAATTAATAAATCATAATTTCAGTTCTGAAAGTCCATGTTTTTCTTATAAAAATCACATGGTTTTGTATTTCCTTTCTTTATGACTGTTGCTGAGTAGTATACATACATACAT
>NC_068983.1:7335271-7336276 GCF_001194135.2 Octopus bimaculoides | reverse complement strand
ACTTGGAAAAGGATGCGTAAGCCCTCGAATATCGTTCCCAAACCCCCAGTGATAGGTGAAAATCCGCGAAGCAGAAACAGTACTGTACTGTATATTTTTTAATTATTTTTATAATTTGTATATATTTAATTATAAATGCAAAACAACACCCCACACTCGCCTCCCGAGTTTCGTTTTCCATACAGTATGTGCAATTCTTTGCTTACTCATCTACGGTACACTACGTATTTTCTTTTAATATATTTTATACAGTGCAGTGCTGTACTGCATTTTTATCTATTAATTTACTCATTTTTAGGCGTGAAAATGCTTAATTTCCCGCAGAAATAATCAAAATATAAATATCTATCGTCCGCAGAAACCCGCGACATACTGAGGAGTCCGCAGTGCCCCAGCATGTCCACAGCTCATGAGCTGAAACAAGATCAAACCAAAATCAGTAGCCAGAAAAATCCGCGATGTACTGAGGGCGCGATAGGTGAACCGCGATATGGCGAGTGGTTACTGTGTGTGTGTATAATTCATTAACAATAACAATGAAAACACTTTCCATTATACCCATTGTCTTTCAAATCCATTCATACATGCGTGTGTATATATAAATGTATGTATGTGTGTCTGTGTGTGCACGTAGGCAAACTTGCCAGCATCTGCATACGACACCTTGAGAAACGCATGTATAAAAATGAACGCTTAGATTTATCATTCTGGTTAAATTCGCTTTCACCAAATGGTCGTGGTCGTGGTCGTTGCAGCCATTGATGGGCCATTTGTTACCGTGTCGCACTGTTGTACAGATTCATAGACATAGAGACGGGTCGGTATTGGCCCGAGGCGTAACTAAAGAGAGACTTGTGTAGACATATCATCCATCATACGCAGCAGACTAACATTGCACCATAATTGGTACGTATTGCAGCTGCTTGTATACATGTATGTGTGTGTATATACATATACACATACACACACACACACATACACACGCATATATATATATCATAATAG
>NC_068983.1:7328661-7329857 GCF_001194135.2 Octopus bimaculoides | reverse complement strand
ATATATATATATATATATATGTAATAAAAATAAAGAAGCGCTCCGATTACAAAACATTTGTTAATGTGGAATCGATTGTACAAACATGATCTTGTTCGCTGTGTTTGTATTTATTTTATATCGCCGTATATCTACCTACAGACACACGCGTACACAACATAGCAGGCATGCACACATGCAAACATGCACACGTGCACATGCGTATGTGTATGGCTGAGAGCGTGTGTGCGTGAGCGTGTGTGTGTGTGTCTGTGCCTGTGAGTGCGTTATATACATCTACGTGTACTTGTCCACGCCTGCAAGTGTCTGCACACATACATACATACGTATATTCATATATACGAACACACATATATACATACATACATGCATGCATACATACTTACATTCTTACACATACAAATCTACACGCATACACACATACATACACAAACCTACACATATACATACATAAACTTACCTACATACATACATATACATACATATACATACATACACACATACACGCACAACACATATACTTCTCCATCGCATGTTTTAAGCTTCAATATTTGAAGTGTTTTCGCCCTTTGTGAGAAACACACTTAAATTTAAGCCGCAGAAACCACAGAAGCATACCACAAGGGGCGAAATTAAATAAGAAAATAGCCTCTCGTGGTCACCTGCTGTTGTCCTTACTAAGTGAACAGGGTGTTGATCCCGTGACGTCATCACGTGTGAACGCCACAGATGCAATGTCCTCTACCCAATGTTGTTTTTCTTGCTGACCAAAGTGGTAGCTACGCGTGATTTTTCTTTTCTTTTTTTTTTCCATAACCGTGGCTCTTTATTATCTTAGACTCTATGTTGACTGCTATTAACTCTTTTTCTCATTTTTTTTCCCGATTCTACACCTTTCTACCGCTCTACTATACCTTTTAAGCACTTCTTCTTCTTCTTCTTCTTCTTCTTCTTCTTCTTCTGTATGCGTGCGTGTAAGTAAATTTTCACATACATACATACATACATACATACATACATACACACACATGCATATATACTTACATACATACATGCATACATACATGCATACATACATATGAATGAATTGGCAAATGTACATATTATATATACATATAATGTACACACACAATCACATCCATTAGTATATGTGTGTGTATATATATATATATATATATATATATATATATATATAT
>NC_068983.1:7323449-7328467 GCF_001194135.2 Octopus bimaculoides | reverse complement strand
TATATATATATATATATATATATATATGTATGTACGTATGTATATATATCACCATGCACACAAACACACACGCTAAGACACACACACACACAATACAACACATAATAAACACAGATATCTGCTGAGAATTATTGCGGCAAAAACAAAAGTAACAAACAAAAAAGAAACGATTTCTTTAGCCCTTTATTTCCGTACAAGAAAACATTCATAAAGGACCCATCTCTTACAAGGTCTTCTTTTGTTTACTTATTAAATGTGGTCCCTTACCTCTCTTGTTCCATCCCTCCATCCATCCCTCCATCCTAGGTCTCTCTTTATTTATTTTTAGTTGTTTACCAGATCGAATCTAATCTTCCACATCCGAAATCAATAGCCATTAGTTACGCGACAAAAAGATGATATCAAGCACAACCACAGCATAACAAAACCAACAACAACAACTAAAGCAAACCTAAGCTCAAAAACGACAACCACAGCCTCAGTAACGACAAGAACAACAACCGCAAGTACAACTGTAACGAAATTAAAATATTAACTCACAATAACACGACGACGATAATACTTCCTATTCAGCGACCGAAATCAATCTGATGAGAGTTACAATAACAAAGACAAGAAAAGCAATAGTAACAAACAATAACGACGAAAACAACAGCAACAGCAACTACAACAATTCTAACAGTAACAATAATGATGACAACAACAACAGCTACAACAAAGGAACAACAATTATATCGACAATAACATTATCGAGAAAACGGATATAAAATCCGTGTTAGATAAGTTTATGTAGAAGAACCAATGTTTGATACAATACGTAGCTAAAGGAAAAACGTAATTAGATATAAAGGTAGATAGATAGATAGATAGATAGATAGATAGATAGATAGATAGATAGATAGACAGACAGACAGACAGACAGACAGACAGATAGATAGATAGATAGATAGATAGATAGATAGATAGATAGATAGATAGATAGATAGATAGGACGGATAGACAGACAGACTTTATATGTGTGTACGCACACATGCATGTTCGTGTGTGTGTGTGTGTGTAGCATAGTTAAGAAGTTTACTTTGCGGCCACATACGCGGCACCTTGGGTATCTTCTGCTGTAGCCCTGGCCCAACCAAAAGCCTTGTGAGGGAACTTGGTAGATGGAAACTGAATCACCCTGGCGCGAGGAGCTGGCAGAAACGTTAGCACGCCGGGCGAAATGATTAGCGGTATTTCGTCTTCCGTTACGCTCTGAGTTCAAATTCCGCCGAGGTCGACTTTGCCTTTCATCCTTTCGCGATCAATAAATTAAGTACCAGTTACGCACTGGGTCGATGTAATCGACTTAACCCCTTTGTCTGTCCTTGTTTGTCCCTTCTATGTTTAGCCCCTTGTGGGCAATAAAGAAATAGGAAACTGAATCACCCAGAAAACTACATTAAGAGTACACGTGTCTGTGGAGATCTCAACCACTTGCACTTTAATTTTACGAGCAGGCTGTTCCGTTGATCGGATCAACTGGAACCCTCGTCGTCGTAACCAACGGACTTCCAGAAAAATAAAATATACCTGTGTATTTGAGACCGTGTCTTTACGTTTGTTCACACTACAAAATTTCTTTCAAAACTTCGGTAGATTAGCAAAATTGTATACATTTTTAGAATCATCAGCAAATGGAAAATTCGAGATACTTGCGTGGCCGTCATTTGGAGATTCTTTAAAAGTCACCATAAAATACATATTTTGCACCATCTTGGCTTCTAGTCAATCTAAAACTTCATTAAATAGATTCTATATTTAGAATAGAAGAAAATAATTGCTCAAGGTTAAAGAACATTATAAACAAAAGTAATTGAAAACCATTGCCTTGATATTTCGCTCGTCTTTATGTTCTAAGTTGAAACTTCAGCCGATGTCGACTTTACCTTTCATCTTTTCAAGGTCGATAAAACAAGCGTTTCGAAGTCGATAAAATAAGCTTTTTGAGGTCGATAAAATAAGTACCAGTCGAGTACTTGGGGTCCTCCAAACTTGCTAACCTTGTACCAAAATTTGAAAGCAATATTTATGACATAGTTTCATTACACAATACATGTTGCGAACCCCTTGAAGTTGTGGATATGAGTTTATAACACAAAGAAAGCAGCCTTAGGATGTAATAGTCCTTTATCTTTCAAAAGTACTCTTTTTGCGATCATTATTGTTCTAAGAGTCATTATCAGTATTACAGACTGCATCATTTTCGCATTCACTTACTCACAAAGGTCTATGCAAAGAATAGGTCCTAGGGTCGATTTGCTCGACTAAAGGCGGTGCTCCAGCATGGCCGCAGTCAAATGACTGAAACAAATAAAAGAATAAAAGAATAAAAGATAAAAGATAAAAGATTCCCGACTTCCGCTCCTGCAAAGTGTTCTGTTAGATTAGCTTTCGTCTTTGAGTGAGATTGGAGCATCCCTTTGTGTGCTTCGTGTTTCTGGAACTGAATGGGAGAAATTTACCATGCTGTTGTGTCTCTTTTGTTTTCTACTTCAACAAGTTAGTTCCGCAAATGTCAATCAAACACAGGAACAACCTCGTTGAAATTTATTGTCAATACCATGTGTTTGTTATTAGCCAAAATCTGTGAATGTGTTGGTTGTTCCAGTTTTCTTAGCTATTAAATCTACCAAGCTATTTTTTGAACTCTCTGCACGAGCTGAAAATGTTTCTGCTTCCCCAAGATATTCCTTAGGAGCTAGTTCTTGTGCATTTCTTGATGTATTTCATTATTTTGTTTGGGATAGGGGTTCAGCTTGTCTAGAAATTATATGAGCTTCGATTTGATCGTACATTGAAGAATTGATCCATTAAGAGCAAGCAACACCCTGGACATCAGAGTAAACTTGTAATTCAATACTACATTCTTTTGTTGACCCTATTCGATCTGGATAGTATCATGAACCATCCACTGAGTTCTTTTGCCTCTCTCATATCCATTAACTGGTCGTGGACTTTGCCGGCCTATTTCATGTTCCCTGGTAAGAATATGACGTTTATGCATTCTACAACGCTCTCTTTATGCAGTTTCTTATTTCTTTATTGCCCACAAGGGGCTAAACATAGAGGGGGGAAAACAAGGACAGACAAAGGGATTAAGTCGATTACATCGATCCCAGTGCGTAACTGGTACTTAATTTATCGACCCCGAAAGGATGAAAGGCAAAGTAGACCGCGGCGAAATTTGAACTCAGAACATAAGGACAGACGAAATACCGCTAAGCATTTCGCCCGGCGTGCTAACCACTCTGCCAGCTCGCCGCCTTGCTGATTTCTACCAATCTCTTAAGAGAGACCTATCTGAAACAAAGTACAGCATGAAATCAAACCGAACTACTTTTTTTATACAACAGGTCTTTGAAATATGTTTAACTTCAGCGGAGAATGTACAAATTTATACTGTTCTTTATTGTGGACTGATGCATATAGTTATATACTTTGTAATGGTGTGTGCTGCAGTGGACAGTGTAATGGGTATACAACGTACTGCTATATGATGAATAATATATCAGATAAAACAGAATCGATGAGATTGATGAAGATTTGAGTCAGCAAAACTTGTATCATTTCGAAAAATCGACAGAAAGAGGACATTAGAATTGCCGTAGAGTGGGAAACCTAACATTTCGGAAAGAAGCCCTTCTTCTGAGAAAAGTTGACAGGAGCAGAATTAAAGATGTTGTATGATATATACACTATGTAATATTATTTGTTTGCTTTAATATACGTTTATACTATATACTATTGTGTGACGTTTAATGTATGTGCGATGTAATAATGTATGTAGAGCTGTACTCAGTGACTATTATAATGCTGTGTACTTTGAATGTGTATATATAAACGTCGGGTAATGAGTAATATATATACTATGTAATTGTGTGTGGATAGATGCGCTCTAATATCAATTACAATGTTCTGTACTGTGTATATATATACAATTCTTTATTGCCCACAAGGGGCTAAACATAGAAGGGACAAACAAGGACAGACAAAGGGATTAAGTCGATTACATCGACCCCAGTGTGTAACTGGTACTTATTTAATCGACCCCGAAAGGATGAAAGGCAAAGTCGACCTCGGCGGAATTTGAACTCAGAACGTTGCAGCAGACGAAATACCGCTAAGCATTTCGCCCGGCGTGCTAACGATTCTTCCAGCTCGCCGCCTTAATGTACTGTGTATATATAATGCAGTGCTATGGACTATGTAGAGTGTACATTTTATGCTGTTGTGCAACATGAAGTATAAGCGTTATGTAATAATATTACTGTTGTGTAGTTATAGTGTGTGCTGTGTTTTCTCAATGTATATTGTGTAATATTATGCACCACGTGTTGTGTATCTTATCTATAAAAAGCAGATTTTTCTCTGTGTGTGTGTGTGTGTATGTTGAAAATTCATGCATTTACACAATTCCAAATTTCTTGAATGAAAGAATCGGAATTAATATTCTAAACACCATAACTTAGGTCACAGCGCTATTTTTTCCGTCAAAATAACACACAATTACGAATAAAATCCATTAAACTACACAAAATAACATTTCTTCCCCTAATAGATATTGATAAAATATTTAAAGATAGCGTTTTGTCTTAATAACTGATGAGATGCCAGAGCAGATTTCAGCCCCGGCATCCGAAACTCTGAGTTTTATTATGACAACCAAATAATTGTTACATATTATATTTATAGATAAATTCCTCTATTTTACATAATATCGAGGTCTCATTCACTCTTTTGTTGTCATATTATTATAAATAGCCTGTATGGTCTGGCTAAGTCAAAATGTTTTTTTTTTTTTTGTATTCTTCCTTTCTGCTTGGAGAGTTTAATTGTAGTTATAAAAATATGTATCTTCTGTTGAAATGTAATTTCAGTAAATTTCTATATCTTTGTGCAGCTGAGGATTGCTCTGCATTTCACATTTGATGTAATGTTCACATTGCCTAAATAAATGGAGTCGCATGAAACGATCGTAC
>NC_068983.1:7301278-7322642 GCF_001194135.2 Octopus bimaculoides | reverse complement strand
TGTGGTGTCGTATCGACACCTGTTTGAATCTACTCGTTACACACACAGAGACCCTTATTCCATTTGCTTAATGCTAACACACACAATATGCTTAATGAACCCTGCTGTTGTTGCTGCAACAATCACTCCAGTCACATGCACTTTAGTAGTAGTAGTAGTAGTAGTAGTAGTAGTAGTAGTAGTAGTAGTAGTAGCAACAGCAGTAGTAGTAGTAGGAGGAGGAGGAGCAGTAGCAGTAGCAGTAGTAGAGGTAGTAGTAGTAGTAGTGAAATGGTTCTCCATCAGTTTTCGACAATGACCTGTCGAGTTGTTCAATCAACAGAGCTATTTTGCACATTGAATTACCCACAGAAGTGGCTGAATACTCCACTGACAGACATCTGCATCCTTTAACATAATTCTCAAGAAAATTCAGTAAAAGATACTGTGTCACAAAGTGGACCTTTGAATTATTGGTACGACCCATTTGTACAATTTCTGTCTACCCAGTTTCAGGGACCTCCCTTGGGTCAACACATGAGCCTTTGGTAAAAGACGATTACCCAAGATACCACACACCTGGAATGAACCCAGGACCTACTGATTGAGGCAAACTTCTAAACCATTCAGCAGCCATACTACTTCTACTACTAGTAATAATAATCCTTTCTACATAGGCACAAATTCTGAAATTTGGGGGGAAAGGGACTAGTCAATTACATTGCCCCCAGTGTTTCACTGGTACTTAATTCATCAACCCAGAAAAGATGAAAGGTAGAGTCAACCTCAGTGGAATCTGAACTCAAAACGTAAAGACAGAAGAAATGTCACATAGCATTTTGCCCAGCATGCTAATGATTCTGCCAGTGGCCACCTTAGCAGTAGTAATAATGATAATAATAATGATAATAATAATAATGATAATAATAATAATAATTATTATTATTGATGTATCAATACCAGCAGATGACAACGTTTCTCTAAAAGAAATGGAAAAACTTTCAAAATACAAAGACCTGGAAATAGAGGTAACTCGAATGTGGAATCTAAAAACAGAAACAATTCCTATCATAGTAGGTGCCTTAGGTATAATAAAAAAATATTCAGACAAATACATAACAAAAACACCAGGACTTACAAACATATATAACATACAGAAAATTGCACTACTGGGTACTGCACACATCCTACGCAAAACACTTTCAATACAGTAAACATAAGAGCACCACAGCAAACCACAGCACATACCCAAGGCGCACAGAGCTGCGCTCGGTAGTGAAGTGAAAGCACATCATAAAAATAAAACTACTGAATAATAATAATAATGATGATGATGATGATGATGATGTGTAATTGAACATCGTCAGCCGGATATTGTCATATTGAATGAGAGAGACAAATACTGTGAGATCAATGATGCAGCCATAGCAAATGACATGAATGCTGTGAGTAAAGAGGTTGGAAAAATCACCAAGGACTCCGAACTGAAAGTGGAAATGGCAAGACTGTTTGGAATGCAAGAGGGTAAAAGTGATACCAGTGGTGATTGGAGCATGAAGAGTTCCTTTCTTTCTTCACAAAAGAGAAAGAGCTGGTTTACTGCAGAGATGTCAGTGGGCTTCTCAATAAACTTGGTATTGAGAAATACAAACCAGAGGAACAGCATCTTTCCATAGACAGCTCTAAGCGAAGTTTTAAATGTGTGTTGTTGCACAGTGGAAATGTGTATTGTTGCACAGCAGAAATGTGCATTGTTGCACAGCAGAAATGTGTATGGCTTTGTCCCACTCGGGGCCACTCAACAACCCTGAAGGGAAAATATGAAGAAATTAAGTTGGTTTTAGAGAAGATACTGTATCATGACCATAAATGGGTCATCTGTGTTGACTTAATGATGGTGAATTTTCTCATGGGACAGCAATTTGGTTATACCAAATACCCATGCTTTCTTTGCATGTGGGACAGTAGAGATCGAATAAACCACTATGTTAAGAACGACTGGCCACCTCGAACAAATATGGCTCCATGTAGAGCTGCCTATACATTGGAAGAACCTTTAGTTGAGGGAGATAAGATCATTTTCTCCCCATTGCACATCAAACTCGGATTGATCAAATAATTCATCAAAGCTCTTGGCAAAAATGGTGCTTGAAGTATATCTGCAGTGCTTCCCCACCTCACCCCAGGTCTTCCTGGGCCTACCTCTTCCACAAGTTCCCTCCACTGTTAGGCTGTCACACTTTTTCACACAGCTGTCCTCATCCATACACAACACATGACTGTACCAGCACAGTTCTCTCTTGAACACATCTGATGCTTGTGTCCAAATTTTCTCTGACACTTATACTCTGTCGTGTATGCACACTGACATTGCACATCCAGCAGAGCACACTAGCTTCATTTCTTTCAAGCCTATGCATGTCTTCAGCAGTCACAGCCCATGTTTCAATGCTGTGTAGCATGGCTGTTCGTGCACATGCATCATACAGTCTACCTTTCACTCTGAGCAAGAGACCCTTTGTTACTAGCAGGGGTAGGAGCTCTCTGAACTTTACCCAAGCTATCCTTATTTTAGTAGCTATGCTCTCAGAGCATCTACCCCCGCTACTGACTCGGTAATGGAAGCTATCAACTACTTTCAGTTTTTCCCCCTGACATGTGACCGCTGTTTCCTGCACGTATTCAGTGTTTATTGCCCCTGTGCCACACACAAAAACTATCTTCCCAGTTAGCCATCCTTTGATATTGCTGCACCTTTTGTGTCCATAGCTTACACTGGGTACATCTTATGAAGTTTCTACTTATGCCTTTTCTACAGATCAAGTAGGGCCATCTACCTGAAGGGATTTGTGGATTGTCTGCCTTCCTACTTACTAAGACTTTTTAACTAATCAAACCTGAAAGGATGAAAGGCAAAGTCAACTCTAATAAATTCCCTGATGCAGTATCAGGCAGTGGCTCTCATTGCTTCTGATCTTAACTGATTGGAAGTGTTATCATGTACATAGTTTTGTCTTGGTATAAAAGATGGGCTTCAGCAAATATTCTGCTCAGTACCACAGATTTGCTTGTCAGTTGTTTGACCGTAACCAGTTGAGCATGTCCCTTAGTGGCTGATGATATGTGCATCTCTGATCATGAGCAGAAGTAGTGGGATAGCATCATAGCCATGTGTTGAGAGGAATTCTCTGTAGCTTGAATAATTCAGCTCTGGAAACATTGTTGTTTGTTCATCATCCTTAAATAACCCTTATTCAGGGACCTTTTCAGCAGGATAGGCTACTCAACCTGAAGAAAATTGTAACTAGGCCCCCACCTGCAAAGTTCTGTGCTGTTTATCTTGATATGTAGTCACCATGTTGTGCACATATGGCTGTGTCTGGTGTACCCTTATCAATCGGGTAGTCATGAAGAGTGTATTGGGCTTTGTATATTTCTACTTCAGAATCACTTTGACGGCATGCACTGCATTCTTACTCAATAATAATAATAATGATAATAATAATAATAATAATAATGATAATAATAATAATAATAATAATGATAATGATAGCAATGAGAATTTTATTGGTGTTATAAATTATACATATTGACATTTCTGGTTTATTGCTTTTCTTGAATCTTCTTGTGCACCATTTCTCGAAACTGTGACAAAATCTTCGTCTCACGCTTTGTTCGTTCTTCGTGGTTGAATTTTGCCAAAGCTCGTTTTTCGTCAGCACTGTAAATTTGGTTTTCTTTCCTCAATCTGACCGCTTCCATTCTCCGATGCCTAAATGAGAAAGATTAAGAAAGATAAATGAGAATACCGAACAAAATATGATAAAAAGAAAAAAAGCAATTGAGAAGTTATCTGTGTAGTAATGATACAGCCTTTTAATCCTTTAACACCGATTTTAAATTTTGATACAAGGCCAATAATTTCAGTGGGTGGGAGTAAGTTGATTACATCGACCCCCAGTGCATAACTGGTACTCATTTTATTGACACCGAAAGGATGAAAGACAATGCTGACCTTGACAGAATTTGAACTTGGAACATGAAGACAGACGAAATGCTGCTAAGCAGACTAACGATTCTGCCAGTTCTATGCCCTCTTTAATCCTTTGATACTAAATGATTGAGGTTAAAGACTAGTTAAGTGGTGGTGATAGCAATGGTGGTGGTGGTGGTAGTAGTTTTTTAACACTAAAGCTGATTGACACTAAGGATTGGTAAATTGGAAGCAGAAGAGCCTTTTAATACTAAAACTGTTATCAAACAAACAAATTTACTTTCAACTTGTGACCGGTTTATACTACGATTCCATTGAATCAACACAGACACAGTGTAAAAGATCTGCTAGAAATATTGTCTCTGTAAAGGAAAACAACAAATGAGGATGTTTATAAATGTATTTCAACCTTATGCAATGTTAATAGATACACATTGGCACAAGCTATCTGCCATCACCACTGAAGGGGGTACCAGCAATGGCTGGTAAATATCAAAAGATTTATTCTTTCCAAATGTTATGGGGTTCCATTATGTAAGCCATGAAGGAGCTTTGGGTAGTAAAATACATACATTTGGAGATGCCCTGAATATTGTTATAAAAATAATCAACTGCATGAGAGCTGTACTTTTTGTGACAAACTTTTCAAAGCTTCACTCTGGAAGTACTGAAGCTAAACAACCTGGCCTCATACTCACACAACAGAAGTACAATGGCAAAGTACTCCGAGAGTGTTGTGGGTGCTTTTACGTGCCACCGGCATGAAGGCCAGTCAGGCAGTACTGGCAACGGCCACACTCAAAATGGTGTTTTTTACATGCCACCTGCACAGAAACCAGTCCAGCGGCACTGGCAATGACCTCGCTCGAATGTTTTTTCATGTGCCACCGGCACAAGTGCCAGTAAGGCGACACTGGTAATGATCACACTCAAATGGTGCTATTTAATAATAATAATCCTTTCTTCTCGAGGCACAAGGCCTGAAATTTCAGGGGAGGGGATAAGTTGATTACATCGACCCCAGTACTCCACTGGTACTTATTTCATCGACCATGAAAGGATTAAAGGCCAAGTTGACCTCAGTGAAATTTGAGCTCAGAACATGCAGATGGACAAAACATTGCTAAGCATTTTACCCAGAGTGCTAACGATTCTGCCAAAAATTGTTTAAAGCAAAACCGGTTTTAAGGATTTTTGAGTTAAAGACGTAGTCTCTCTTTCCTTCTTTCATACAGTTTCCAAATATGAAGAAAATGGCGACTTTAGCCCATCAGCATTTGTCATTAACTTTCAAGTGCTTTAGGAACTGTTTTTGAAATTATCAGAAGACGTTTTTTGCATAAGTAAATAAATAGTTAAACATGTTCCTTATTAGTTTAATTTTTTTATTATTTCAAGAGGAAATAAATGTTGTGTAAAATGTTCATACTAATGAACAAATGCTCGACTAAAGGCGGTGCTCCAGCATGGCCGCAGTCAAATGACTGAAACAAGTAAAAGAGTATAAAATCCAAATATAAACTTGTTTTCTAATTAAATGGTGCCAGTTGCAACTGAGTAAGTCATTTAAAAAAAATGCTTTTACACATAAAAAAATGTTGAACACTGCTGCTTTAAGATGCTGGAATTACCAACTACATACTGCAGCATTTCAACCCCCCGCCCCCAGGACACATCACAGTAACTCCCATCTAACCCATGCCAGCAAAAACAAAATAAATTTTTAATAAATTAACGATCCTAACTTAAAACTATAAGCCAGCCATTATCGTGCGATACTATTCAAGGGACGTAACTTTCAGTGACTTTGTGAGAAGGCGGATAAAGTTTCCTTCCTATCGTTAATATTTGAACGACTGCGTTTACTTTAGAGGGAACGAACCCGTCTCCGTGACCTCCATAGGACTTACGAGACTGATAAATTTAATACAGTTTATGTTCAGTTTAAACATCTGTAAGTCGACATCTGCAGGTAAAAAAGTGAACAGGAAGGGAATTATGGAGGGTTGAAACTCTAAGGAAGAAAGATTGTATGTAGAGTAGAGCCGATGGAGAGAGGGAGACACACAGACGGAATGACGAGAGGGAGGGACGTTTGTGTTGAATGGGCTTGTGTGGATGAAGTACACTACTTGGAAGGAGCAGTGGCTGTTGTAGTAGTGGTAGAGAGAGAGGAGGGCATGTCAGAGGGAAGATGGTGGTAGTGTGTTGCTAAGTGACTCCTTGACTACCTACTGGATGACCTTTTGAATGGGATCAAGGATGTTCGTGTGTGTGTATGTAATACTAACAGCAGCACTGACCCAGTTACTGGAGTATGTGTGTATGCTGTGTTAAAGATCAGAACATTCAACTACAGTTGGTTAGGCCTATCCAACTGCATATACACCATATAATGAGTGTTTAATTTGTTTGATCTGCCAAGTTCAAATTCCACTATTGATTTGGAGAATGCATCTCAGAGACACTAATCATTTTAATTTTGTTATTCAATTCAGGCTGATGGTTGATGTGCAACATGAATGTCATAGTGTTCCAATATGGCTTTGGTTACAATGACAAAAACAAAAGAACAAACAACTTCCTCTAGCAATGAACTATCTTACATGACTGAAGGTGAGTTTCCAACATTATACACTACATATAGAGATGATGTAGAGATCATCATTATCATCATCATCATCATCGTTTAACGTCCGCCTTCCATGCCTGAGGACTGGCGAACCAGATGGTTGAACCAGATGGTTGCACCAGGCTCCAGTCTGATATGGCAGAGTTTCTACAGCTGGATGCCCTTCCTAATGCCAACCACCTCCAAGAGTGTAGTGGGTGCTTTTACGTACCAGTCAGGCGGTACTAGCAACGGCCATGCTCAAAATGGTGTATTTTACATGCCACCTGCACAGGAGTCAGTCCAGCGGCACTGGCAACAACCTCGCTCGAATGCTTTTTCATGTGCCACCAGCATGAGTGCCAGTAAGGCAACACTGGTAGCTGGTAAAGTTTTCAAATATATGAAGAATATCTAAACTTCCCACCGCTTGGATAATTCAAGAGAGTCTCCATAGCAAATAACCAGACAATCCTATTTTATAGGAGCTAAACTTGGACTACATTTGTGACCAAATACTGTCCCTCAGTGGGTTGCTACAGTTGGCTGCTTCGAAATTCCTTCAGTGTCTGTTGGGTGGAGAAACTGACTACTGAGCAATTCTATGACAAATTTGCCCAGTTGACAAACAAGACCGAAGGAAGACAGCTACAGTTGACCAAGCACTGTCTGTAATAACCAGAGTTGCCTACCAACCAAGTGATCAGTCAGAAACTAACCCATGTAAAGATGGACTGTTGCCCAAAACCATGGCCAAGTGACTTGCTGAACACTGATAATGGAATGGTATAAGTATCATGTCCATCATTGTGCTTCGCGCAAGTGCAAATTGTATTTAGTTAGGGTATTGGAGTCAAGAAGCACAAAAGCCCAGAACATATCCGAGTTCCCAGAGCATTTCAATCAAAAAAAAAAAAAATACAAGACGTCCCTCTGAACAGAGTGCATGTTTGTCACAGAATTAACCTCCAGTTGCTGCTATCAGTACTCAGACTTATTCTTTCTCTAAACAACTCCAGCAACTTCCAACATGTTTGTAGAATTAGTAACAAGTCCAAACCAGTAACAAATTATGAAAATCTGGTTCCCACATAAAAGGCACATGGGTATATTATACACATCCCAGTTTCAGGAAAAAAAACGATTTTAGTTCATTAGAGCTTACAGGGGGCCCAACTTCATATGTAGGAACAGGAGTGATTTTTTTGACACACTTTTGGGAAAAATTGCATCTTATATTCCATCAAATATGGAATGTCAAAAATACAGTATGGGTAGATGGTAAGTAAGATATTAGTTGAAATACTAACCGACTACCACTCATTACATAACCAACTTCTTCAAATGACTGGATTTCATCGCTGGTCAATCCTATTTCACCACGACGTGGGATACGTTTGCCTTCTGCAATGTATGCAGCCATAGCTGCACCTTCTCCTGGTAACAGAGCTTTACCATAACTGAAATACAAAAATATAGATAACAAATTACATGGAAATATATAGAAAAGCATAGATAATAAATTGTCTACAGCAATAACAAATATAGAAGTATGGATAAATTATTCAAAACTAAATAAATTCAAAAATATATTATCCTTATTATTTTAATGCTCACTGCTCCATGTTTGCATGGGCTGGACTGAGTTTATTGAGGCAGGCTTTCAACAGCTGGATGCCCTTCCTGTCCACCAACTCTCCAAGCAAGGTAATATTTCTTCAAGGCCAGACAAGTTTAAGAAGAATATTAGAAATGAATGCCACTGCTTGTACGACAGTGATGTTCATTTACAACAAACACGCAATGTCAACGCAAGGAGACACAAACACAAGCAAATGCAACATATATGCACATAAGTGCAGGAGCGACTGTGTGGTAAGTAGCTTGCTTACCAGCCACATGGTCCCGGGTTCAGTCCCACTGTGTGGCACCTTGGGCAAGTATCTTCTACAACAGCCTCAGGCCAACCAAAGCCTTGTAAGTGGATTTGGTAGATGGAAACTGAAAAAAGCTGTTGTATATGTATATATATGTATGTCGGCATCCAGCTGTAGAAACTCTGCCAAATCAGATTGGAGCCTGGTGTAGCCATCTGGTTCACCAGTCCTCAGTCAAATCGTCCAACTCATGCTAGCATGGAAAGCGGACGTTAAATGATGATGATGATGATGTATGTGTGTATATATGTTTGTCCTCCCAACATCACTTGACAACAGATGCCGGTGTGTTTATGTCCCTGTAACTTAGCAGTCCAGCAAAAGGGACTGATAGAATAAGTACTAGGCTTACAAAGAATAAGTGCTGGGGTTGATTTTCTCGACTAAAGGCGATGCTCTAGCATGGCTGCAGTCAAAGGACTGAAACAAGTGAAAGAATAAAAGAAAATACACACACACACATACATATATATACATATACACACACAATGGGATTCTTTCAGTTTCCATCAACTAAATCCACTTCGGACAATATTAGAAGCCACTCACTCAAGGTACCAGGCACCTATTACACTAACAGAAAAAAGAGAATCACCAATCAATTAGTTCCAGCTTTTACTTACTTAATTTTCCCTTGTACCTCTGTTTGAATGACAAATGGGGAAGGCCCGACAGTTTCTTCTGCTGATTCACTTTCACTTCCTTCTTCTGAAAAATAAAAACGAAATAACAAAGAATAAATGAAATTTCTCCCTTTTAGTAAGCAACGACATGTAAAACATTTTACTTGTCCTGGTCCTGTAGGTATCTTTTAGAATAACCTTACTCTATTACAAGCATTTGGGACCAGCTCCCTACCCTGAGGACAGCCAACTGGATATGTTCATGCACTGCTTCTTATTGTAGCAGCCCGTGATTTGTGATCCCTCCCTTATCTCAGAGGCATTACAGGAAAAAGCCACAAAAGAACAACCAAGTCTTCACTACACCACACCACATACAACAGTCTTAGATAATCTTTTCTACTCTAGGCATAAGGCCTGAAATTTTGTGGGAGGGGGCCAGTCGATTAGATCGACACCAGTATGCAACTGGTACTTAATTTATCAACCTCGAAAGGATGAAAAGCAAAGTCGACTGCAGAGGAATTTGAACTGAGAACGTAGCGGCAGACGAAATACCGCTAAAAATATTTCTACCAGCTCGCCGCCTTACAACAGTCTTAGATAACGCAGGATACATTAGACAATGTGGTCTGTGACAGACAAAAAGGCAGGGTGGTCACAACTGGAATGCCTTTAGTCATACCTGCCTGTTCCACTCAAGTGAGCTCTATTAATCTACCCCACTTCACCCTAAAACCTCCACACTACATATAATCCTCCCTTCCCATTGGTACTTTCTTTCATTTATCAACCAGGACATTTGATAGTATACACCAAGGTAAACTACGTCTGAAAAGAAGATGGAATGGTCATGGTTGGAAGACTTTCCATAATAAATTCGGTGAATCAAGGCTAATCTGAACAGTAGGAACTAATATTTTGCCACCTGACACACAGGCCTTTGTCTGTTAGGGTTGATACTGCATCTGTACATGGATCTTTTTTTTTTTTTTCTTTTCTATATATCTTAGTCATAGAAGGGGTGGAGGCGGTCATAGGATCGCGGTTTCAATTCCCAGACGGGGCGTCGTGAATGTTTATTGAGCAAAAACACCTAAAGCTCCACGAGGCTCTGGCAGGGGATGGTGGCGAACCCTGCTGTACTCTTTCACCACAACTTTCTCTCACTCCTTCTTCCTGTTTCTGTTGTGCCTGTAATTCAAAGGGTCAGCCTTGTCACACTATGTCACGCTGAATCTCCCCGAGAACTACGTTAAGGGTACATGTGTCTGTGGAGTGCTCAGCCACTTGCACGTTAATTTCAGGAGCAGGCTGTTCCGTTGATCGGATCAACTGGAACCCTTGACGTCGTAAGCGACGGAGTGCCAACATCAACAACCAGTCAGAGGAGGAAGAGCAGTGCCCATGGCCCTTTCTAGGGTATCTTGTGACTGCTAAAACCAAGAGGAGAAGTATCCTCAGACAGGAACCCTTGCAACACACTGGACTCCATTAAAGGCACCCAAGGGCCATGGGGTGGTGTTGAATGAAACAATGGTTTAACTCTACCATCCAAGAACAGAACAGTCTCTCTGACTGGGCTTCCATACAATTTCTGCCAACCAAATTTCTTTTATATTTCTAGGCTATGGTAGAAGACACTGGCCCAACGTGTCATATGTAGGAATTGAACTGAAAACCATGCAATTAGAAAGTGAACTTCTAAACACACAGCTATATTAGCTTCACATTTTGATACAAGAGCAGAATTTCGGGTGAGGTGATGATAAGCCATTTGAATCAACCCCAGTGTTCAACTGGTACTTATTTCATTAACCCCAAAAGGATGAACAGCAAAGTCGACCCCAGTGGCATTTGAACTCAGAACGTAAAGCTGGACGATATGCTGCTAAGCACTTTTCCCAGCACAGTAACAATTATGCTGGTTCACTACCTTATGCTTGTATTGATACTGACTTCAAATTTTGGCACAAGGCCAGCAATTTGGGGGTGGAGTTAAGTCGATTACATTGACTCCAGCGCTCAGCCGGGTATTTATTTTATCAAGATGCCGCTAAGCATTTTGACCAGCGTGGATTCTGTCTTTATTGTTTGCATTGATATTGACATTAAAATGCAATACAAACAGATAAGTGAAAAGACCAACAAATAAAGAAATTTTATAAAGGAAAAATAAATTTAAGGAAGACGATTCCTCTGTTTTTACTTACTTCCCTTCTCCACCCACACACCTTCATCACCATCACCATCGCCATCATCATCATCATCATCATCATCATCATGAGGCTCATCTTTCTTACTTTTCTTTTTTTTCCTAAGCGAAATAAAACATTTATGATGTAACTATAAAAACATATAACAACGAAAGAAAGAGGAATTCTCCTGGCCAGGAGACACAAGCACTATCACACAAACACATACACACAACAGACTTCCAGTCTCTGCCTACCAAATCTACTCACAAGGCTTCAGTTGGCCCAGGGCTATAGTAGAAGACACTTGCACAAGGGAGAAAAAAAACCCAGATCCAACAAGGCCTCAACTGAAACAAAGGGACAGCTTCTATATGGCTATTCAGCCCTTTATTTTTTTTATTTGTTATGCTTTGATCTAGCAGAAGCGGCTAAACCAATGGCCTTAGCAGACCACCACCTCCAACACCAACAAGACTAATGCATTTCTTTTACTTTTTATCCTTATCCTGTACTGTCACTCTAACTACACTAGTTACACTACACATACTCTACCACATACCTCACACTATCATACAACATACTCCTCACTGTTATACTATACACACCCGACACTATCACACTGTACCTTGCAATCATACTACACACCCCACACTACCACAGTATACTCACCCACACTGTTACACAAAATACCCCGTATTCAGCATCATCACATCATACTGTCATACTACATACGTCACATTGCCACATTGTATCCAACACAACCACACTACATACCCCATACTATCACACTGTACCCCACAAGATAGTGACACTACAAACTCCACATAGTCACACTACATACTTCCCACTGTCATACTGTACCTCATACTATTACACTGGACCCCACACTGTCAGACTGTGCCCTTTACTATTACTCTGTACCCCACTACATACTGTCACAAGGTACCCTGTTCTGTCACACAATACAAACCCCTATACTGCCCATACTGTAGCACTAGTTTATTCCTCAGAAAGTTTCCTGCTTACTTTTTACTTTTGTGAGATTTTTTCTTATCTTCTTTCTTCTTCTTTTTCTTCTTCTTCTCCTTGTCCTTCTTCTTCTTTCCTTTCTTCTTTTTCTCTACAGGAAAAACATTAATTTCTGTAACAAACACAATACCAATATATATGGGCAGGGAAGAGAAAGGTACCAGGGTAGGGTTTCAGGTACACGAGAGATAGTCTGACAAACTGCGATATAAAAACAAAAAAATTCAAAGAAGCAAATGGGGGCCTTGTGACAGAAAGAAACAAAGATACTACTGCTGGTGGGCATGAAAAAAACCCCCACTACACTCTGTAAAGTGGTTGGCATTAGGAAGGGCATCCAGCCATAGAAAGCATGACAAAGTTGACACTGGAGCTTGATGTAGTTCTGTGGCTTGCTGGATGCTGTCAAATCATCCAACCCATGCCAGCATGGAAAACAGACGTCAGATGACGATGACGATGATGAATAGAATAGAATAAAATTTTTAGAAAAAGTGTGTTCTGAATCCATCATCATCATTTAATGTCCATTTTACCTGGTGGCAGGGGTTGGACAGTTTGACAGGAGCTGACAAGCCAGTGGGCTACAACAGGCTCCAGTCATCTGTTTTGGCATGGTTTCTACAGCTGGATACCCTTCCAAACACTAACCACTCTACAAAGTATCATGAGTGCTTTTTACATGGCACCAGCACCATGTTTCTTCCAGATATTCACTGTATCCTGTATAGTTTTTGTATTTTGAAAAAAAAAAAAATGGTTTCTTGCCACTTATGATCTTCTGTCATTCTCTTTTTCCTTTATGACCACCAATATCAGATTTCACTTCTTCTTTCAATATCTTCCTCTTTAATAGATTTGTTCCCCTTGGATCACCACTACTCACTGCTGTTTTCTAACGATCAGCAGCCTTATGCATCACATCTGTACCATCATATTATGAGACATCTACAAACCCCAAATTGAAACACAGCACCCATTTCCATTCTGGTTTATCAAATGTCTACAAACCCAAAAGATGGATCACAATACCCCTTCCATCCTACAGTATTATGTGACATCTACAAACCTCAAATTAGAACATTTGCATAAAAAAAGACAAACATTAACTGTTCTTTTAAAATGGCAAATTCATTAACTAACCTATCAATTAGAAAAAGATTAATTTCTTTAAAATGGATTATCTCGTTTACAACCTGCTTGTGTGCCTCCTAGTAAAATTTCCTACTGCAGATTTTCTGACAAAAACGTTTTCAGTGAATTTTCTGGACATGGCCACTTCCATCCTGCAGAATTATGAGACACCTACTAACCCCAAAATGGAACACAGCACTCCTTCCATCCTGCAGTTAACAAGATATCAACAAACCCCAAACTAGGACACAGCATCCCTTTCATCCAGCAGTATCATGAGACACCAACAAACCCAAAGGTGGAACACATCAACCACTGCAAGACATCACATCTACAAATTCTTATTTGACTGTTTGTCTCAGTGGAAATCCTTATGGGAAAGAACAACATCAGAGAAAAAAACCTCTTACTTTTTGTAGTTGAACTGCTACTGTCGCTACTACTATCACTATCATCAGAATCGTTAACATTTCTTTTCATCTTGGAGGGTGAGCTGTCATCACTGTCATCAGAACTGTCAACAGAAATACATGAAACATTCTCATAAAACAATGTCGAAATTTCCAGAAGATTAATAATAAAAAAAAAGGGGAAAAAATTAAATATACATCCATTTTCTGCTTCCATTTTTTACATCCATTTTCGTTTGAATATTTGCTGCTACCACCGAAATCTGCACCCGCAGTTGGCTTCACTCAAGCTCGCAAATTTCAATAAATACAACTACTGAAGCAATTACTTTAGATGTTATTATGTGGTAAAGTTTGTTTTAAAACTACATGGTTCCAGGTTCAATCCCATAACACAGTACATTATGCAAGTTATGTAAGTTTTTTTACTTACTTAATGTATTTAATGTTAAAAATTTAATTATAAATTACATAAGTGGAGAGGAAAAGACATATATAAGCTCAATGATTAATATTATTATAGTCACTGCAGCAAATGCAGGGACAAAATCGCTGGTGTGGCCGATAACAGTACTGCCTGATTGGCACTTGTGCCAGTGGAACGTTAAAAGCACAGACAAGCATGGGGTGTAATCAACCCACTTATGAGTACCACTCATTCACTGGACAATAAACTTTGCTTGAGGCAAGTGAAATCAAAATCGCTGACATGGCCGATGACGGTACTGCCTGATTGGCACTTGTGCTAGTGGAACGTTAAAAGCACATCTCAGCGTGATCGTTGCTAGGGCCACAGATTGGTTCCCATGCCAGTAGCATGTAAAAAGCACCATTTGAGCATGATCGTTGCTAGCGTTGCCTTACCAGCACATGTGCCAGTGGCACGTGAAAAACAACATTCGAGCGTGGTCATTGCCAGTGCCACCAGACTAGCTCCCATGCAGGTAGCACATAAAAAACACCTTTTGAACATGGTCATTGCCAGAACCGCTTGACTGGCTCTCGTGCCGGTGGCACGTATAAACACCCACTATACTCTCGGAGTGGTTGGCATTAGGAAGGGCATCCAGCTATAGAAACTTTGCCAGATTAGATTGGAGCCTGGTGCAGCCTTCTGGCTTGCCAGTAATCAGTCAAACCGTCCAACCCATGCCAGCATGGAAAGCGGACGTTAAACGACGATGATGATGATAATATATATATATATATACACATATATACACACACACACACATACACACAATGGGCTTCTTTCAGTTTCTGTCTACCAAATCCACTCATAACACTTTCCAACACATTTCGTTGGATGGGGGCTACAATAGAAGGACACTGACACAATGTGCAACACAGTGGGACTGGAATAGAAACCATGTGGTTGAGAAGCAAACTTTTTGACTACATACACTTGCTATGATTGTGTACAAGGTACGATATAAACTAAATTAAAACGAATTATCTGCCCTGAGCAAGGGACACAACCCAGTGTCTTTGTATCTACTTCCGGAAATATAGCATTGTAAAACATGAATAGAGATAGTCTACAGCCGTTCAATAAAACACGAAAGAAAATAAGGTCTTGAGTGCAGTAAGAAGTAAATTCCAACATTTTTGCAAGAAAAAAAAATTGTTTTCGAGGTTTCTCAGAGTAAGATAATAAATGACGGGTGAACTTAATTCATTGCCCAGCTAAACATTATGACTTGATGCTTTGAGTTCAGTCTGTGGACTTCTTTCAGATTTGATTTCCAATCTTAGAATAAAAGTAATAACATGGTGATCTGCAACTTACTACAACAATCTACGAGTTATCATTTTCCCACCTTCCCCTCAGAAGCCTATATAAAAAAAAGTGACATCGGGAACTAAGAATTTTTTTTTCTTTTTGTCAAAAATCGATGCAGGGCAGGACCTGCTTGTATTATGAATATGCTTCTCATTGCAACACAAACTTCAACCGAGTGAATATTTCATTGTTGAGGTCTTTGCCTCTAGTTATTGCATGCCTAAGATCTTAATAAAGAAGGATATCAACATGTTTGGTCTGCTTTGCATGATTGCCACTATGCCATCATATCATTCACCAAAGTACAAGAACCAAGTAAGTATGTACATGATTGCTTGACATGCTAGAAATAATAGCTGAATCACTCTCAAATCATACCCTTTTAGTATTGAAATACAGGATACACTGATTATTGTGGTCCAAGGTACATAATATTTTAGGAAAGAAGGGATGGTTATGCCTGGAATAAATAATCATATATCTATGCACATGTTCATCAGGGAAGCCCTTTTTAAAAAAAAAATCTTCAATAAACAGACTGATTTAATTCTAAGAGAGGATTTATAGGTTATGTTAGCAGTAGGTGACAATGGGATGGTATGTAAAAAGTATCCTTTGAACTTTGGGCCTCATGGAGGCAGTGACTAACGACAGAGGCCTTTGGCAATATACCATGCTTGAGATCTGTCAAACCAAGTGAGATCGTAGCTGTGGCCAATGCTGGTGTTTCATAACTGGCATCTGTACTGGTGGCACATAAAAAGCACCCACTATACTCTTGGTGTGGTTAGTGTTAGGAAGGGCATCCAGCTGTAGAAGCCATGCCAGATCAGATTAGAACCTGGTACAGCTCCGCAGTTTATTAGTTTTCAGTCAAACGGTCCAAACCATGTCAGCATGGAAAACAGACATTAAATGATGATGATCAAAGAAACTTATCTGAGATTATGATGGATGCTATGACTGGTCTGTGTTGTCTATGATGGAGAGTATGACTGACCACAGCACTGTCTATGATAGATGGTAGGACTGATCATAGCATTGTTTATGATCGATAGTACGATATGAAGGAAGGCTTTGTGAACGAGAAGAATCAAGTGTTCCAACTGCACAAGTTTACCTTGTTAGGATGAAGACATAAAAGAAATATGAAATACTTACTTATATTTAGGAGGAGTAGTTCCCCAAACTTCTGGAGCACCTAATTCTCCAATGCGTTCCCTTTCATAACGGCGCCTAGAAACGGAAAGAAATTTTATAGTTTAACATCTTGTATGAGGAAGGACAAAGTGATGGTGTTAAACAATGAGATCCAATTAATTCTTCCAAAGAAGAACAGCTACAGCCCAACAGACAAGCTTTCATATAATCTATGTCAGCTTATTTTATGGACAAAGCATTTGGTCAACCTAGAACAACTGTAATAAAAGGTGTAGTGCAGTGAGAGTGAACTCAGAATCATGTAATTGTGAAGTAAACTTCCTAACCACACAGCAAGTGTCCATGTTGAAAAAGACATCATTTCTACAGTGTACATAACCCCCAGCGCCTTCTAAAATTCATCTGTAGGCTGATTGATTTGTGTTAAGAGAGGATTTGCAGCTTTTCAGAGAGCTGTCGAGTTTATTTCAGATATTCCCATTTTAAAAATCGTCTCTGACTAATCGTTGGTGTTGCCTTCGGAGAGGTTTGCACTCTCTGAGTGCTCGTTATCCATTTTGTTCATTATGTACAAATACATGTGTGTTAATCATTATTTAGAAAAATTGAAGCATGCCTTTAATAATTCTGGAGCTTATTGGTGTATGACTTTTGGCCCACCCTGTAGATTGTCAGGAATGACTTCCTACTCGAAACAGCAGTAATACTGTTGATTAGTGAAGTCCCTATTGTGGAAACACTGTCCAGGCATAGCTTTATCTCTCATCCTCAAAACACAATGAAAACTAGGCATAACAATAACAGTGTGCATCACTCTACATCTGTCTGTAAATGGGTGTAATAATTCAATACAACACTGGAAGCAAAATGTACACAATATTTTATACCTTTCAAACATTTCTGGGGCTGGCCCTGGACGATTTCTCTGAGATGTTCCAGAATCATTCTGCCAAGACCAAGAATTCCCACTGTAAATAATAAAAGAAAGAGAAAAAAAAACAATATGTTTATCTATTTAATATAATACTTCATTGCCAACAGTATTTTTCATTAATACTGATCTTGAAAATTTATTTCAACATGTTATGGGGTAAATGTATGAATTTGAGCGTGATCGTTACCAGTGTTGCCTTACTGGCACTTGTGCTGGTGGCACATGAAAAAACATTCGAGCAAGTCATTGCTAGTGCCACTGGACTGGCTCCTGTGCAGGTGGTATGTAAAAAACACCATTTGAGCATGGCCGTTGCCAGTACCGCCTGACTGGCCCTCGTGCCGGTGGCATGTAAAAGCACCCAATACACTCTCGGAGGGGTTGGCAATAGGAAGGGCATCCAGCTGTAAAAACAAAGCTTAGATAACAAAGGACTGCAATGAAAGCAAGACACTAATCCAGCATGGAAAATGGATGGAGGAAACTGCTGCTGATGATGATGATGAGGAGGAGGAGGCAGCTTAGGCCTTTGTTTGTCCTGTGTATCACATGGGATACACAGGACATGTTTTCCTGGCATCCAAGCATCGTATACGATATCCATAGCAAAAGTTTTTCAGCTATCGGAGTAACTTGGGACTTATGAAAGGAAAGCTTTACATTACTCAGAATGTATGACAAAGGGGCTAACTAAAAGTCTGAAAACAAGTAGGGGCTTTAGGAAAAAAACCCTACAAATACTTTGGACAAGCAATGATTTAAAAGGAACATTTAACATTACCTTGTACGTGGTGATGATGACCTGTGTGAAGAATTATCCATATTCTTGTTAGAGTCCTGATGTTTTGAAGTAAAATTATTAGAACCTGAAGAACGGTCAGCAGGAATCTTAAATGTCCCTCTTTCGTCGTTTTCAAATCTATTATTTCTGAAATTGTTCTGGTTCCCTTTCCCATCATTATGTCGATCAGGACTTCTGGAATCTGATTTTCTGTAATCTTTTCTATAACTGTCCCTTTCTCGATGAGGAGATGCTGACCCAGAACGCTGCCTTCGGTTAAATGGGGACCTACTATTTCTTTTAGATTGAAAACTACGCTGCTGCTGCTGGTGGTGATGATGAGGCTGACGACGGGAGTTGGGAGATCTCGTTTGTTTTGAATCTGGAGAATGTGAACGTGATCTTCTTCTGTATGGCGAGCGGGATCGTCTTCTGTAAGATGAATTATTCCTGTGCAAAGACTGTTGACTTGGGGGTGATCGCCTCCTTTGCGAAGCGTGAAATGTTGATGTCCTTCTTCTATCAGGGGACCTCAACGGTGACCGTCGTTTTGAAGGAGATGTCCTTTTCTTGAAAGGTGAACGAGACCTATTTCTATGAGATGAGTAAGATCGATGTGAATCTCTGTCTTCAGGAGACCTCTTTCGGTTAATCATCAGTTGCTGCTTTCCATAATCAGGAGAGAATTTTTTACCAGCATGACGCCCCTTTCCAGACGATGAAGATCGAGAACGGGATCTAGAATAATGTCCATTACTTTTCAGAGATTTGGAGTTCGAGTCAGACTCTCTTGATGATGGGCTTGAATTAGATGAATAACTGGAGTCAGAACTAGAGTCAGAGCTAGAATTCTGATGCCTATTATTGTTCCTGTCTTCTGGGTTGTGTTTCCTTTTTGTTAATGTCTGAGAGTCTCCATCTGAACTGGAGCATGAAGAACTTCTAGCCATAATGGAACTAACTATATTTTCCAAACGGAATTACATATTCTTTTAGTGTCTGAAAAGATATAGAAAAGCAAGGAATTAACAAAGGTGGGATAATGGCCAAAATTATATAAACAATGTTTGAAAATATACTGAAAAGCTTTGAAATGAAGTAATATTTTTTTAGTTATTTGATCAGTCTACACAGACATGGTTGCATGGTTAAAATGCTTGCTTTACAACTAAGTGGTTTCAAGATCAATTTCACTGCATAGCACCTTGGGCATGTATCTTCTACAATAGCCGAGGACTGACCAATGCATTGTGAGTGAATTTGGTAGATGGAAAATGAGTGGAAGCCCATATGTGTGTGTGTATTAATTATGGTTGTATCCAACGTATTCCCCTCTCAGATTCACACATTTATTGCAACGGTACTTCAGTTTTTCTAAGCCCTGTAAAAATAAAATTCGAAGGTTAGGCTTCCAACCCCGCCTTTTGCACCAAGAAACTTTTCAGCAGCCCCTTCTATATCGTATCATCCTAAATAACACAACTGTGTGGCACTTTGAACAAGTGTCTTCTACTATAGCCCCCAGGCTGTGAGTGGATTTAGTAGATGGAAACTGAAAGAAGCCCATCATTATGTCTCCTTGTCTTGATAATTGTATGAGTGCCACTATCATACAAGCAGTGTCATTTATTCCTAATATTCCAAGAAAACATACCGGACCATTGGGAAATATTACCTTGCCTGGAAACAGGTGAAGCTTGGTAACAGGAAAGACACCTGACCATTGAGAGTCTGCTTCAATAAACTCCACCTGACCCATTCAAACATAGAAAAGTGGACATTATGATGATGATGATAAACAGGTTGACATATAGAACTGGACTGCGGTCTGCCTTCAAACATGCTTAGTTGATTATGAAATAAAATACAAGGAATTTCAATTCACAAGGTATTGGCCAATTCGAAGCTATGACAAAATACACTTGCCCAAGGTGCCACGTCATGGGATCAAACCCGGAAACAAGTGGTTGCGAAGCGAATTTCTAAACCATACAACTATACCAACTTGTATTAAAATTGTTGAAGACAAAACAAATTACTCGCTTGTTTTAATGGTGAACTTTTAACGTAGTCATTCGATCAGCTAAAAATTAAAAGCAAAACTTCCTTCAAATCACACCCTAGTGTATTTTATAAAACGAGCAACACTAAATAATGTTGTCCAATATACTTACACTAGGTCTCAAACAAAACAAAATTTAAAAAAAAAAGTGAGATGAGATGGTCACAACCGGAGTGTTTTTCGTGCGGAGAGAGGAACATGGATCTACTCAGAAAACAACATAAAGGGGAAATGTGTTATTTAACTGTTTTTATAACATTTGTATTCGAGAAGCTTTCCAGTAAAGTAATTAAACTACAAGAGACCACACACACACACACCTACAATATCTGCTAGAACAAGTAGCCAAATCTCACTAAGAATACACCATTGTTTTTAAAAAAGAAGGACACATTAGTTAATTCTCGATATGCTACGCTTTGAAAGAAAAATTACGGGAAAGTTATGGATGGAGTCAACTTCATTTCATGTTTATTTAATCAAGATCTGACATGAGGCTAAAACCAAACTAATAAACATGATGCAACATCCATTGAACTTCCGTGTTATTTTAACTAAACACATATTTTAGCAGACTTAACGCAGCTGTCGTGAAAGATCTCTTCATACTATGTAAATAAGAGCATAGAAATAATATATAAAATATTTCTTCCCATACATATATATGTGTATGTGTGTGTGTGTGTATATATATATATATATATATATATATATATATATATATATAT
>NC_068983.1:7297826-7299965 GCF_001194135.2 Octopus bimaculoides | reverse complement strand
ATATATATACTCTCTTTTACTTGTTTCAGTCATTTGACTGGCCATGCTAGAGCACCGCCTTTAATCGAGCAAATCGACCCCAGGACTTATTCTTTGTAAGCCTAGTACTTATTCTATCGGTCTTTTTTGTCGAACCGTTAAGTTACGGGGACGTAAACAAACCAACATCGGTTGTCAAGCGATATTGGGTGGACAAACACAGGCACACAAACATATACACACACATACATATATATATACATATATACGACTGGCTTCTTTCAGTTTCTGTCGGCCCGAGGCTATAGTAGAAGACACTTGCCCAAGGTGCCACGCAGTGGGACTGAACCAGGAACCATGTGGTTGGTAAGCAAGCTACTTACCACACAGCCACTCAATACATATATATACATATATACGACGGGCTTCTTTCAGTTTCTGTCTTCTAAATCCACTCACAAGGCTTTGGTCGGCCCGAGGCTATAGTAGAAGACACTTGCCCAAGGTGCCACGCAATGGGACTAAACCAGGAACCGTGTGTTTCAAAAGCAAGCTACTTACCACTCAACTTTGATAGACTAGGGTCGCCAACTCTGTTTAGCTATAATAAAGGACAAAATCTTTATTTTGCCCAAATTTCGATTCAGTTCCTATAGATTATAATAAATGCCAATATTAAATGCAGTTCAAAATTACATTTCCAAAGTTTCAGAAATTTGTAGAAGTAGTAGAACATTTGAAGTGAGAAGGAAAGCTTAAATTAGATATGGATGAACTTTTTGATAAAGTAGTATTAATTCAAAGAAACTTCAACACTATCAAAAGCTCTGAACTCTTCATAAGCGCAAAAACAACAAGCAGAAAGTGGTATTTTATTTTGAAATTTATGGACTTTAAATGTATCAATGTTTTCAAAATATTTCATTTTTGGATTTGGTTTGCAAGATTCTTTATGTGAGTTCATCATTTTCTGTTGTGTCTAAGGAGAGTGAAGAAAAGGTCAATGATCAATCATCTGCAAACTCCCACAGACGCCGTTAGAAGTTATTTCAAATAATATGGGAATATAACTTAGGCTATGGTAGGTCTATTTAGCTTCTGAAAAAGCAAAGTATGCTAGCACATAAAGCCCAGAATTTCTTATAACTTCAAACTCCTGAAATTAACTTACTTAAAGAAATATTCTCTAGCCTAGTTCTTGGCCATTTAATGGAGGGGTGCAAGAGAACTAGCATCCAACTGAACAAGCAACAAGCTCTGGGCCTCACAGGTTCACGATAATGTCACTAGTTGCATTGAATTTGAAAATAATAATTACTAATTATAACTTTTCACCAAACCATGACAATATTAAGTAAAAAGACACTATATGGCCCGACAAACATGTATCTAAAAGACACATAACTTGAAATGTGAACAGAAATCAAAATTCTAGCACTTGAAAAGTTGGGCCTAATCAGTACATTCTTGTAACAATATAAAAATTATCTTGTCTCAAAATCACACTTTCAATTAATATTGTTATCTGATAAAGATGATGATAATAATATGAAATATTGGTGCTACTATTACAAGTTTTCTCATAGATTTCACTGTTCTTCTGGTATTTATAACAATTTATGGCTTGATTTTGTGAAGGGCCTCATCACTACCTTGTTGTATAATACGCCATATTTGTTTTGGTTCTTCTTCATCATGAGTCCCAGTTTAGTTCAGGTGGAGGTATTACTTTTCCAAATGTCCAACAGCACCTCCTTTCTTTCTCTATTGATTTTTGTTTTCTTTTTTCTTGGCGGTGATTCTCATATTTAATAACATAGTTTACGATTTTCTCATTTTCTCAAAATGAGTGCCTTTTTTTTGAAATAGAGAATTGAGTTATACATAAAATGAGGCTAATTTTACACCCTGGTCTGCAGTCTGCCGCTCTGTGCTTCTGGTATCGTGCAGACTACAGAGTTGACAGAGTCTGCACTCTTATAAGAAGTAAATGCTTTTGCAATCACATCTTGAGAGCAGGAAATTGAACTACTAGTCAAAACGATTTAAAAAAAAAAGGAAAAATAGTGTCATTTCAAATCTCAATAAAGGACAAGGACAACTAGGGCTGAACAAAGGGCTGTCCTTTGAAATAAAGGACGGTTGGCAACCCTAGTATAG
>NC_068983.1:7293888-7296042 GCF_001194135.2 Octopus bimaculoides | reverse complement strand
GAATGGAAAAACTACTGGTCATCTATGTTATCGTCGCATAACATATTAGTATATCATCTTCGATATATTATTGTGTGTACGACCGTGTGACACGTTTAAATAAAAGGAGTCCTCTGTTTTTCCATTCGTCACCATTTCTCCTTTTTTGAGTTCGCACGATCGTCCCTTACATATATATATACACACACACATGCTCAAACACACACATATGTAAGTATGTATATGTATATATATTGTGTACATGTGCATGTTTGTGTGTGTGTGTTTTTTTTTGGGGGGGGGAGTGGGGTTGTATTTTACTTGAGCAATCAGGGTTGACAAATTAGCTGACAGCTCTTATCATTACCTGATAAACACAATATGCTTGTCATGGAATTTTGGGGAGAGAATACAAAGGTAGATTCCAATTGTGTTCCTTACACACACACACACACACACATTATCTGATCTATTCGTTTATCTATCTACATATAGAAGGTTGAAACTTCGAAGTCACTATCATCCCTCTTCTTATAAAAGTTTAATATACATGTACTCTACTAAAAAAATCATTGAGTAATTTATCAGTATTGTATTAAATTGTCTTTATTGTGCCTCAACATAAAGCTAACTTTAATCAGGATAAACACTGTTGACAAGTCTGCAATTAAGAGACAAAACTAGTCTAGTCCCGGGGATTTCCAGCTTTACTCATGGTGTGGTTATCTCCCTTGTCATTGTATGTGTGTGTGTGTGTGTGTGTGTATGTGCACATATGCAGTTTTAAGTGTCTTAACTCTTATTTCTAGCAATATAAGTGTTTTATGGTTTTATATTGCGTGTAGCTGCTTATAATAATAATAATAATGTATATATCATCATCATCATCATCGTTTAACGTCCGTTTTCCATGCTAGCATGGGTTGGACGGTTCGACCGGGGTCTAGGAAGCGAAGAGGCTGCACCAGGCTCCAGTCTTATCTGCCAGTGTTTCTACAGCTGGATGCCCTTCCTAACGCCAACCACTCTGTGAGTGTAGTGGGTGCTTTTTACTTGCCACCGGCAAAGGGGCCAGAGGAGACTGGCAGTAAGTTAGAGGTTGAGAAACCAACTGATAGTACCTATCCAATATATTGCTGGTAGTGTACCAAATTATTCATAGCCAAGGGCTAGTTATTTAATGGCAATCTCGCATTTGAGAGTTATATATAGGCAGGGGTAAAAAGTGGTTTACCTTTATTTTATACGGCAAATAAGAAAATGGGGAGGATAAAAAAATCGACAGACATCAGCCGGTAAACATTCCAATATGCCTATTTATTCCAATATATTGGATGAATATACACACATGTATGAGTGAAGGGTGTGAAAACATATAATCATATAGAAACAAATGAGCAAAAGAGCAAATTGGCAATAAACTGAATGGTGTGCAGCTGCTAGTTCCTTACGGTCGTTTCTGCCATGTGGCAACAAAATCTTCCACGTTATCTCCATCTTTTCAGTGTTATGCAAGGAAACGATGGAGATAACATGGAAGATTTTGTTGCCACTTGTACATCTCTTTTCTCTACTTCCCGTAGCTCTCATTGTCTTTCACTTCCATCCTTGAACCTCTCATGCTAGTGAAAAAGTTAAACCATAAGTAGTCTGGAGCATTTAAAAAAAGTTTTGTAGCATTTTTTGCCCAGTTTAACGCAAAACTTTATTGCATTGTGAGCATTCAAATGTCCCAACAGCATTCTGCAAACTAGTTAACTGTGCTAAGCAGTGTTTAGTATGGTGTATTTAAAGGGCAGTTTCAGCCATCTCTTTCAATCTGGAATAACAAATAATGTTGGCAGATTAGCTTATTAGAAAAGTAATGATATGCTAAAATCACAGTACTTTGGGACAGTTATAAGTGCCTCTCTTAAAGTCTCAAAACTTCTGAGAAGTACACACACACATGACAAATATGTATATATATATCTGTCCAACCCATGCTAGCATGGAAAGCGGACGTTAAACGATGATGATGATGATGATGATATAAATATCTTCGAAACGCCTAGTTTAGAATAGAGGCAGCTGATGAAGGAAAAGTTCCATAAGTGGCTCGTCTGTTTTCCTCTGTTCATTCTGTTGTCGGTAAAAAGAAGTTCGTTTTTTGTGCTTTGTTTATGTTCCCGTTCC
>NC_068983.1:7292169-7293760 GCF_001194135.2 Octopus bimaculoides | reverse complement strand
TATATATATATATATATATATATATATATATATATATGATTATACTAGATCGTGCTGTCAGTTGACCCATATATGCCTATAAAAATAATGAAGTCTTAAAATTTCACTGTCTTTAGATTAAGTGTTATGGTAAGCTTTCACAACCTGGAAGAGAAGGACAGTATGCAGCTGTTAGCTACAGGTGTCGAGTACCTACTGAATGTTTCGTATGCTCAGACAGGTGCTTCCCGGTGAGTTCATGTCCAAACAAGCAGGAGCAGGTTTCGCGTTGCGAAAACGCAATCAGGGGTATATATATATCGGTTAGCAAACTAGCGAGCACGTCTTACACTTGCATCCAACCGCCTCTGCTGGAGATAGAAAACTAATATCCCTCAAATCACACCTTAAATAAGGAAGCATCCGGTTGCCCAATGTAGTCCTCGTCGTATACAAGAAGCGGAATGGTCATGGGACCAACGTCATTGATTACAGGTCTGCTAGAGTAGGACTGAGCTGGGATTAAACAACAACAATAAAAACGGTTTCGGAATTATATTTAATAATTTCTAATGCAATGCTATACATCATCAAATACAAGCATTGTTCCAATATTATTCCAAAACTAATATAAGCATCGCTCGATTGCGTTGCGTTTGAATGTGCCATAAACACCAGACCTGGGGTTAAAAAACTACACCTTGATAAACATATTTGACATATATTCGAATACAATGCTATACATCACCTAATGCTAGCATTGTTCTAATACTCTAGATACTAATATAGGTATTGTTCTATTGCTTTGCATTAGTATGTGCAGCAAACATTACCAAATGCACTTTAAGCCAATGCTAAACACTAAAACTGCTCAAATAGTATGAAGCTAACTCTGGTAGAGGGCGTGACAATCGTTCAGCAAAAGCAGCAGCAGCAGCAGCCACGTGACCTATAAACGATGGTGACGTTAGTGATGTCGGCCGTGGCCGCGTTGCTAGATCGTCTCCTCTCTATCAAGCTGCATCTTCTCACACGCACTAAGATCGGATGTCGTCTCATCTCGCCCAGTCTGTAATATTCATTCATCTAATGTTTGTCGTTTTTATTGTTGTTGTCAACACAGCAGTTCTTCCTCTAAAAAACCCATATACCTATATATAAATATATACACACACACACACTTGAATATTATTATTATTATTAATTCACCATTGCCTCTACAATGTCCCAGTTCGGAAGAGATTTGGACAACTTCAGCGCCTGCAGAACTGTCCGCATTATCGGCTCGGAATGTGTGGAAAACTATACGGTAAGAGATAACCACTTCTATACCTTGTCAGTGTTACACAGTGTTTATATAGATACATAGAAATATGTGTTTGTATCTATATATATAATGCATCTATGTGTATGTATAATATATGTATATACAATGTATCTATGTGTCTCGTATATATGTATAACGTGTGGATACATATATATAATGTCTATGCGTGTATGTGGGTGTAATACCCGACTAACAACATACCAACACCACTTCTCTTTTCCATTGATATATATATATATATATATATATATATATATATACACACACACACACATATACACACTT
>NC_068983.1:7290000-7292043 GCF_001194135.2 Octopus bimaculoides | reverse complement strand
ATATATATATATATATATATATATATATATATATATACACACACACACACATATACACACTTCACTAATCAACGTCGATGATAATAGCTTCTATCTCCTCTTTTCTGTAGTATATGTGTGTGTATCTATAATTATACCGTACATATATATATATATATATATATATATATATATGTATGTATATATATATGTATGTATATATATATATATATATGTATGTATATATATATGTATGTATATATATATATATATATATATATGTATGTATATATATATATATATATATATATATAATGTGCGTGCGTGCGTGTTGAGAGGAATTGAAATGCATGAATGTTGTAAACCTCCACATTTCGAGCACTATTTCATTCATATATTCATCCAACTAAAAAAAGAAAATAATAATAATGCAAACAACCCTTCAAACTTCACACTTTCCTTTCAGTCACATATGTAAGTTCCATAGCTCACACACACACACACACATATATATATATGTATATAAATACGTGCATACACATATGTATGTACACTCACTCACTCACACATACAGACACACGCACACGTTTGGTTGTACAAACAGGAGAAAGAGTATCAATGACTAGCATCAATCGAACCAAAAATACCTTGCTCGCTTTTTAATCAATGAACTGGATGCTTGCTTCTCAGCAGCATTTCTGTGTTCCAAATCTATTTTCGAAGGCTCCACTGTTGCACCCTGGCCTTCGTTCATTCATTTCATTCCATCAATGCTACATGTTTTAAGGTATCAGTGATTAACTCAGGACTGTTACTGCGTAGCTATTTCTACTTCATTTCCTCTGTATATAATTGGCTTTCTCCCTAGTTTAACAAACAATGAGACAACCACCACCATTAAGTGTACGCAATTATTATTGTGTACGAATACGTATGTGTATTTGCGTAACACCCACTTTTCAGTTTCACGTTTGGTTCTATATATGTGTGTTGCATTGTACTATTGTTAGTGTCGACCCTGTGGCAGATAAAACTGTGTTATTATTGGAACATGACTCAATCCCTCCCCCTTTCTCTCTTCCAAATTGTGCTTTGGTTTCAAATATCAATCAATGGGTTATCGTTGGTGTCGATTTGGAGTTCGATGCACCCCTCCTCTTATTGTAGCCATTTTTTTTACACTTGGAAGCACCAATGCATTTAATAAATGTGCTGGGGAAAGGAATGAACCTCGTACATTCTCGTTCCTACCACTGTCTGTAAATCCAAACACATCTCCGTGTGAATTTAGTCAATTTACTACGTAATGTTTTTAGAGTGAAGAATTTTTAGTTTTTTTCGTTGCTCAAGGCCACACTATCCAGGCAAATGGGGGAATAGAATTGACACTGTATCGACTTCCTATATTCGACTGGTATTTTATGACATTAAAAGAACCTGTATACGATCTGGCCATACCACTTGCTAGAAATAGCAGCCGTGAAATCCAAATATGATGGTTACGACTGAAGTGCTTTTGAATGTAGATCTGTTTGACTTGGGACTAAACAACAATAGACGAATTTTTGGGAACTATTTTTTTGTATTGTGAATGTCCACAAGCACAAAAAGTATAATAAACGTTATAAAGTTGCTGCAATAATTCACTGGCATTTTTGCAAGAGATTCAGTTTCGCACGCACAGAAAAACCGAGGCGGTTTTGTGGGAACAATTGGAAGTTCTTAAAAATGTTGACGTTAAGTTGTTATGATACTTTGCCATACTAACAGACGGGTCACTGGAATACAATAAACCGGATAATATAGTCGTTGATAAGAAGAAAGTGTTTCCTGTTACTAACATGACATTCTCGTTAGATTGTAGATTCAAGGGGAAAGAACCATCATCGTTTAACGTCTGTTTTCCATGCTGGCATGGGTTGGACGGTTTGACTGGGTCTGGAAAGCCAGTGGCTGCACCAGGCTCCAATCTGATCTGGCATTGTTTCTACAGCTGGATGCCCTTCCTAACGCCAACCACTCTGAGAGTGTAGTGGATGCTTTTTATGTGCCAGTTGGGGGGGG
>NC_068983.1:7287721-7289979 GCF_001194135.2 Octopus bimaculoides | reverse complement strand
GGGGGGGGGGGGTCACTGGCATCACCACGTCCGGATGGTGCTTCTTATGTGCTGCCAGCACGGGAGCCAGTCAGGAGGCACTGGCATTGGCCATGTTCAGATGGTGCTTTTTACATGCCACTGGCACAGGAGCCAGTCAGGAGGCACTGGCATCGGCCACATTCGGATAGTGTTTTTTATGTGACACTGGCATAGGGGCCAGTCAGGTGGCCCTGCCATCAGCCACATTCAGATTGTGTTTTTTATGTGGCATAGGAGCCAGTCAGGAGGCATTGGCATCGGCCACATTCGGATGGTGTTTTTATGGGACACTGGCATAGGAGCCAGTGAGGCGGCCCTGCCATCAACTTGATGTATGAAATTCTCAAGTCTGGGAATAAAGAAGTTAATAAGGCCATCATCATCATCATTTAATGTCAGTTTTTCCATTTTCCAGTTTGGCATGGATCAGATGGAATTTGTTGAATCAGAATTCCTATGGTTGAATGCTCTTCCTTACCTGTTTGCAAGCAAGCTAATATCCTCCAGGACCTGATGTTTTCTACAGAAGACTGGAAATGAACAACATTGCTTGCATAACAGTGATGCTTCTTTATGTAATGTCAAGACAAAGGTACACTCACACCACACACACACACACACACACACACACACACACACACACACACTCGCGATAGGCTTCTTTCAGTTTCCATCTACCAACTCCACTATTAAGGCTTTGGTTGACCCAGAGCTGTAGTAAAAGACACTTGCCCAAGGTGTCACACAGTGGTACTGTACCTAAGACCACATGATAAGGAAGCAAGTTTCTTAACCTCACAGCCACTCTCAATTATCATTGGGGCTTTGGAAAATGTGAAGAAGAATTTGAGAGTAAAGTTCTTGATACAATGTATGAATGAAGATGTGAAAACTGTAGTAAGAAAGAAAGAATGAGAATGTTTCTCACCACAGCCCATTGTCCAGCAAGAAGCGTAATTAAACAAATTATGACATTAACACCTGTTACAACAAAATGACTTCTGATTATTATACAAAAAGCACCTGTGCCAAGACCACAGTGCCACGTGGAGAGCACCCATGCTGGCATTAGCAAGGGCATCTAGCTGTAGAAGCCCTACTAAAATAGACTGGTGCCTGGTACAACTCTCTGGCTCACCAGCTCCTGTCAAACCATCCAACTCATGCCAGCATGGAAAAACAAACATTAAATGATGATGATGATGGTGATAACCTCAGGCTTTTGGGACATGAATGCAGTTGATTATATTGACCTAGTACTTAACTGGTTTTATTAACCTTAGAAGGAAATGAAACCATAATCTGATTCCTTGCTTGAGCACAAGACCACTAATTTTAAAAGGGGGGGGAAGAGTGGGCAGTTTTGACCAGTGTTCTGAATTTTGAAATTATATGTTGTATTTACAGCAATTGCATAAGTGTTCAATCGTGGACATCTGCGATAACAGGATGTTATCAATCGGCAGTGGCACACCATAAAACTGACCCACCCATTGCTTACGTTACTTAAGTGGTGTTGAACATGTGCAACATTAGCATAACAATGGTGCCATGAACTGGGTAAATGTGGTGATTGGTGTATTTAGTAATAGTCCAAGAATTTTATTAAAAACAGTAACAAGTAAAGTAAACAATATAAATAAATAAAGTAGTCAAAGTGTAATAGAAAGATAGTGTGTATAAAATCCTCATTTAACACCCAGGTTTCATGCTGGGGTGGGTTGGATAGTTTGACAAGATCTGTTGAATCCAGGGAGACAGTCTCATGCTCAAAAGCAGTGTTTATCAACCTTTTTACCCTTGCATCACCCTTAAAATAAATTACACGTCTCAAGGAACCCGTGCACAAAAATTTTTTATACCATATCTTTCTTGTATTTTTTTCATTGTAGTTCACGTGGTAAATATATCATCATCATCATCATCATCTAATGTCCACCTTCCATGCTAGCATGGGTTGGACGATTTGACTGAGGACTGGTGAACCAGATGGCTACACCAGACTCCAATCTGATCTGGCAGAGTTTCTACAGCTGGATGCCCTTCCTAATGCCAAACACTCCGAGGGTGTAGTGGGTGCTTTTTACGTGCCACCGGCATGAGGGCCAGTCCAGCAGTACTGGCAACAGCCACACTCAAATGGTGTTGTTTACATGCCACCTACACAAGAGTTAGTCCAATATTTTTGTTCACATGCCACCAGCACGCGTGCCAGTAAGGCGAAGCTGGAAATGATC
>NC_068983.1:7284985-7287200 GCF_001194135.2 Octopus bimaculoides | reverse complement strand
AAAGGATTTTCTCTGTAAAAATAAAGAAAATACAGGGTGCCACGACTACAATTTTCATTTGATTTGCTTGATTCAATAGGTCTCCTTAAGCCCGGCATGTCGCCTGACGATTCGAAGGTACTGTTTAAATGGGCTGGTTATGCGACACTGATGAGGGGTCTTCTCAATCACAGCACCTCTCCAGAGGTCTCGGTCTTTTGTCATTGCCTCTGTGAGGCCCAACATTCAAAGGTCATGCTTCACCACCTCATCCCATGTCTTCCTGGGTCTCTCTCTACCACGGGTTCCTTCCACTGTTAGGGAGTGACACTTCTTCACACATTTCTCATCCATACACAGCACATGACCATACCAGAGCAGAGCAGTCGTCTCTCTTGCACACCACATCTGATGCTTATGTCCAACATTTCTCTCAGGGCGCTTACACTCTGTCGTGTGTGCACACTGACATTACATTACACATCCAGCGGATCATACTAGCTTATTGAATTACTAGTAATCTGCATTTATGTTCAAATTCATTCCTTTCAGCTTTCCCATTCACTATTGCTAACTATATATATAGTGGCTGTGTGGTAAGAAGCTTGCTTCCCGACCACATGGTTTCGTGTTCAGTCCCACCGCATTACACCTTGGGCAAGTGTCTTCTACTATAGCCTTGGGCTGACCAAAGCCTTGTGAGTGGATTTGGTAGACAGAAACTTAAAAAAGCCCTTCATATATATAAATATATATATATATATATATATATATATATATATATATATATGTGTGTGTGTGTGTGTGTGTGTGTGTGTGTGTGTGTGTGTGTGTGTCTTTGAATCTGTATTTGTCTCCCATCACTGCTTGACAACTGATGTTGGTGTGTTTATTTCCCCGTCACTTAGCGGTTCGGCAAAAGAGAGTGATAGAATAAGTACTTGGGTTTATAAAAAATAAGTCCTGGGGTTGATTTGTTTGACTGAACATTCTTCAATGTGGTGCTCCAGCATGGCCACAGTCAAATGACTGAAACAAGTAAAAGAATGAAATATATACACACTCACACACACAGAGGGTGCAATGGATAAGTTGTTGCCATTTTATACTTTCAATTTCAGGCATGTGCATTGTTTGTTCTTGATTTTGTCAGCTACACAGTATAAGTAGGGTCAGTTGGGCACTGTCTGTGAGAAAAACACCAGAATGACACAATTCACTCTGCCAGAGATTTGGAACTGACATGCTGTACTACTTGGCATTTGTGCTGGAAGCTCCAATATGAACATTTCAGAGTGTTTGGGTGTCAATCTGAGGACAGTGCAGAGGATTCGGAAAGAGTTGGAGGAGTCTAATGGTAATTACGAAGGTACAGGAGATCAGAAAACTCACTCTGATCATTCTGATAAGAAAAGAACTCCTGAATTTGTTGGTGAGATCCAGGCCATGATTGACAATGATCCCTCCAAGTCAATTAGGTCCATTGCCAGAGAAATGGGAGTGTCTGAGTTTCTTATCAGACAGGTAGTTGAGTGAGAGACCAAGAAAACTCCTTGTAACATTAAAGATGAACTGAAGGCAAGGGCTATGGCAGCATTCACCAACTTAAACAAGGAGACCACCCAGAAGAGTTGCAGGAGATTCCAAAGTTGACTGGAAGCCATGGATGATGCCAAATGGCAATTTTATTGAATCAATTTACTCTTTAGTATTTCAAGATATTTTAATGTAATTTTGTTAAATATATCTTTTAAAATGAGATGTCAGTATTATTTTCATTTTTGTGTAATTTAGGCGACTAGTTATTCTGTGTACCATGTATATATGTGTGTGTGTGTGTGTGCATATATATATGTGTGTATATATACACACACACACACACACACACACACACACACACACACACACACACACACACACACACACACACACACACACACACACACACAAAGTATGGGGGTTTAGTTCACAGGTGATCTAAACGATTAGGTATGATAGGTAAGTACTGTAACGGATTGCTAGGGCTCCAAGGTTATAGCCAAGACAGTAGTTATGGAGCCATTGCAGATTTCTGATGCAGCGGATCTATAATTGTTAAAGAGGAAAACAAATGTTAAGACAAGGCAACTGACTTGAGATGTTTGCCTTGCCTTAACGTTTGTTGTCCTCTTTAACAATTATATATATATATATATAGGCGCAGGAGTGACTGTGTGGTAAGTAGCTTGTTTACCAA
>NC_068983.1:7278826-7282350 GCF_001194135.2 Octopus bimaculoides | reverse complement strand
ATATAGATATATATATATATATATATATTCACATACATACATACATACATACATACATACATACATACATACATACATACATACATACATACAGAGAGTGAGAGAGATAAAGAGAGAGAGATAGAAAGATCTTTAAATTTTTTTGTTTAGCTTTTGTTCATCCAAGCAAAGCAGCAGTTATTAATTGGTTTTTGCAATTATAGACATTTTACATAACTTGTGCTACCCTATTATAATCCGAGCCCAGAAGAATGGATGGCGAAGTTGTGCTCAGTGACTTTTGAACCTTGAATATAGACACAGCGAAATGTTGCAAAACATTTGGTCCAGTGCTTTACCATCTCTGCCTTGGAATATATAACAATAATGATAACGAAGAAGTTTTCTTGCCTGAAATATTGATTTTTTTTTTCTTTCTTTCTTGCATTAACTATTGATTTCTGACATGGTGTAGTTATATAGTTATACTTCAGTGAGTTTAATTGATACGGAGCCAATGAGCAAAACTGTGCATCCCAATACTATACGCATAGTATCTCTTTCTCTCTCTCCCTCTCTCTCTCTCTCCCTCTCTCTTGCTCTGTACATCCTAAGTATTGATGGTTTAGTAACAATAACTATTTTTAAGAAACCTGTTACTGTAGTGTATATTTCCAGTGGATACAAATGATTGTGTATACTTATCACTTCTTATCCCTCCGTCTCATGCAAGCATAGAAGTGTGGATTTTGAAACAATGTTGATGATGAATCTTATCCAATTAAACACAAGGCGTTGATCCACCTCTCTGTTTTTTGCTTCTAGAAGCTGCAAATAGTTATGGACTCTTGTATGAAACTGGTACTTGTATCATCTTATTGTTGTCTAGCTAAATTGGTACTGGCAGAATTTGAACCTGGAAACGCAGTTACATGAACATGTTTATATGTTGTTGGTTAGATTCTGGGTCTGTCCCGATCCAGCTGCCTTACAAGGGGCTACCCAAAAGTAACCAGGAACGTTTTCTGCTCGAAACTACTTGACATCAATATGCCGACCAGCGTTGTCCAGTGAAGTCGTACTACCATGTGGTGCGTCTTTGTTTTGCAGTGCTTCTCCACTGTTCGTCGATTTTTAAGATGATCAAAACAAAGGAACAGCATGATTCCGTGAAATTCTGTTTTCTGTTGGGGAAAATAGTGGCCAAAGCAGTTGGCATGCTTCGAACAGCTTACAAGGACCCTGCCATGAGCAAAACACAGCTGAAGATAAATTTAAACTACTTTAAGCCTTTTACTATGGTGGTTTGAAAATGTTTTGAGACAGCCTCTGGCCTTGCCAGTTCGTATCATGCTGTCCAACCCATCCAACATGGAAAACAGACGTTAAATGATGATGATGATGATCTGTTTAAAGTTTTACAGCAAAAGACTTAAAATCCTAGTTTAATTGCTACAAATTTACCTTTATACAGGTATGGTTGAGTGGCAAGAAGTTTGCTGCACAATCACATAGCTCTGGGTTCAGTCCCACTGCATGGCACCTTGGGTAAGTGTGCATTTGGTAGACAGAAACTGAAAGAAGCCTGTCGTATATATATATATATATATATATATATTATATATGTATATTTGTGTGCCCTTATGTCTCTGTTTGTTCCCCACTACTTCTTAACAACTGGTGTTGATGTGTTTACTTGTGTGTAACGTAGCAGTTCAGTAAAAGAAACCAATAGAATAAGTGCCAGGCTTTACAAAAAGGAATCCTAGGGTTGATTCATTCAACTTAAATTCTTGAAGTTGGTGCTCCAGCATGGCTGCAGTCTAACGACTGAAAGAAATAGGACTAAAAAATATATATACACATGCACATATATACATAGACACATACATATACATGCACACATACCATATATACATTAACTCTTGAGTATTTAAACCAACCATATCAGGCCTAAATATTTGACCAGTTCTATGCTTAAACTGACCAGATCCAGCCTCTCACACTTCTCCGATAATGTCATTTTAAAAATAAACAATCACATCATTGGAATATCGAAGCTACAAGACAACATAATGAATTCAAGACAATGTGAATAAATAAGCATCATATTCAATAGAATAATGTGAATACGAAAGGGTTAATCCACTTTGAGTGACCTGAGAATGTTGCTGGGGGTGGTGGTGGCAATTTTGTAGAGTGTATCTTTGCCTATTTAAGATACACTCTACTGGCATAGCCATATTAAAACCACCAGCAGTAATGACCCCAAACCAATGGGCTCATTCAGCACCTGTGCAACACTGATTTGTGGGTTGAAGCTGGTTGTCTTGTGCCAGCTGTTACCTTTGTTTGGCAAGCAAAATCAGGCAGGCTTCCTCGGACTGTTAGCCGTGGCAAAGGAAGTTGTGGAATGTGGTTGAAGGGTTCGAAAACAAAGCCTTTTGGCTCCGATGCTAAGCCCTTGTCAACTTCTTCAAGTAGCACATGAAGAGGAAGGTGCTTTCCTCCAGTGAACTTTTATTGAAAGCCGGGCGAGTATGACAAAATGCTGACAATGAATAAGTTTACGTCAGTTATGTCGCTGTAAGGCTGGTGATAAGAACTGAAAGAAAGCACTTGTTTTGGGTGTGTTGAGGTAATTTGAGGTTGTGTGTAGGAGGCCTTGTGCCTGTGCACGGAATCATCATCATCATCGTTTTACTTAGTCATCGGTTCCTGTCTAGCAAGGTTGTTACCAGTTGGTCTCTCCACACAGTGAATGTGACAGGGAATACCAGCACCTTTTGACCATTTTCTTATATAATGACGTTGTTCTATTTTTTAACTCTTTGGTTACTAACCTGTCCGAGACTACCCTCAGTTCTGTGTTACAAATTCCCTGTTTTAAAGTGGCTTTTAATTTTTAAACATTCCCTCAAAATTTCATGTTAAATTGTATTCCACACACCAGCATAAATGTTAATAAAGTTATTTTGATAAATTCTTTTATTTTCAAAATTTATTGAAACAAAGGCAGTGCTTCAACAGGTTTATGAAAACAGAAGGGTTGAACCCATTCAGTTTTGCACCTATCTTGCTGATCCTTACATCCATTCCAGGATTTTACCACTTATGGTTGGAGGAATACATTTAATATATGTGCTGTACACACACACATGCATGCTCATGGCTGGAATGTGATTTTCTAGCATTTTTGAGACCCACTTTCTATCTGTGACACACATTATTAAAAATCAACATGTGACATACATACTCCCACTTTCATCTGTGACGGTCTCACACACTCCCATTCTCTCCCTCTCTCCTTCTCTCCCTCTCTCCTTCTCTCCCTCTCTCCTTCTCTCCCTCTCTCCTTCTCTCAAAATTAAGTATCTCTTTGGTGTTTCATTCCAGGTTAGCCTTCACACAGTAACACTGTTATCACCTAGACCAGTGTTTCTTAACTGGGGTTCCCCAGAACCCCAGGGTTCTGCAAAAAGGTTCCTAGGGGTACTGTGAGAAAGAGTGAGATAAGCTAATGCTAATTTTTATATATATGCATA
>NC_068983.1:7274709-7278448 GCF_001194135.2 Octopus bimaculoides | reverse complement strand
CTCTAAATTATATATTTATATATTGTGAAATTTAATTTAATTTTGATAAATTAAATTGAATTTTTCCTTGTAAATTTGGAATTCTTTCCCTGATATTATTATCATAACTCTATATATATATATATACATATATATATATTTCTATATATATATATATATGATATTTACCACATAAACTACGATAAAAAAAATATGAGAACGAGATGGTATATAATTTCTTTTGTGCAGGGGTTCCTTGAGACATGTAATTTACTTTAAGGGTAAAAAGGTTGATAAACACTGCCCTAGACCAACATCATTTATGGAACATGACACCATTGTTCTTCTCTCTGTTATTGAATTTTATCTCTGTCATACAACAGCAGGTGCAGTACGGCTGAATGGTTAAGAAGGGCTCTTTGCAACCTCAAGGTTTTGGGGTCATTTCTCTTAAATGGCAAGATTTCTATGGCTGAATGCCCTCCCTAACACCAACCAAGTATGCTGGGTGCTTTTTACCTGGAACCAGCTCAGGTACTTTGCACGTGGTACCAGCACAGGTACTTCCTATGTGGCACTGACGTGGGTGCTTTGTATGTGATGCCAAAACAGGTGCATTGTACGTGGTGCTGGCACGGGTCTTCGTACAAGGCACTGGCATGGGTGCTTAGTATGTGACACCAGCACGGGTGCTTTCTATGTGGAACCGGCACGGGTGCCTCCCCACGTGGCACCGGCACGGGTGCCTCCCCACGTGGCACCGGCACGGGTGCCCCCCACGTGGCACCGGCATGGGTTTCCCCCAAGTGGCACCAGCACAGCTGCCCCCCGCGTGGCACCGGCACGGCTGCCCCACAAGTGACATCAGCACATATATCTGTAAAATGGTCAATTAATTCAAGAACAGGTAATTCAGTTGATTAAAAAAAAAAACTGAACCTTCATTGATGAACGATAGAGATTCATCACAACAAAAGCACCGTTACTTAACGGAACAAATTCATAACAAATCATTGTTTTTCAATAAATGGCAAATATGACTTTATTATTATTATAATCAACATCGTTATTGATTGATTCTAATAATAGTTGTCTTTTTGTCAGTTGAAATTTCATCTTGATTGATGGGTCGTTATTTTATCAAAGAACATTGCTTGTTTCCTTCTTTTTGTTTCTTTAGTTGTTAGTTTCAGTTTGAGAAAACCATTTGTTGTTGTTGCTGCTGTTGTTCCCTCCCAAGGCTTAAGAATAGGATAAATTGGCCACATTAGTTGTTGTTTAACTCTAAATCAGTCTTTATTGAGCCATGGGCTTTTCACCCACTTTTCTTTTGGTCGAGGGATGTTACATATTGGTGTGTTCTATTTTACTGTGATAGTTATGTGAGTTGAGGATTTGGCTGTTATTTCCAGCATGTCAAACATGATACTGTTTATGCATGGTTAAATGATATATAAGTATGTATAATGTGTAGGTATGGCTGTGTGGTTAAGAAGTTTGTTTCCCAACCATGTGGTCTTCGGTTCAGTTCCACTGTGTAGCATTTGGATGTTTTTCTACCATAGCTTTGGGTCAACCAAAATCTTCTGATCTTTTAAGTGGATTTGGTTGGCAGAAACTGAAAAAGTGTGTCATGTTAGGAAGGGCATCCAGCCTTAAAACCCCTGCCAAAACAAACACAGAAGTCTGGTACAGGCTCTTATCAAACCATCAAGCCCTTTCCAGCATGGAAGGTGGACATTAAACAATGTTGTATATCGCCATGATAGATCGCTGATCACTACACACATTTTTTTCTCTCTTTGTTTCTTTCTGTGTTTCCATTCTGTGGAAGAGTATAGGCTTGAAATGTTAAAGATTTTTTCAATTCCCGAGCGTTATACTAATACATCTATTTGTTTTCTACACCACCTGTCTTTGTCTGTTGTTTTTTTTTTTGTGAATTCTCCCTATATATATATATATATATATATATATATATATGCACATTATAAATGTGTGTATGTGTTTCTGTGTACCTTTGTCTTGAAATCTTGTGATAATTGTAAATAAGCATCGCCGTCATACAAATGAAGTTCTTCAGTTCCAGTCTTTTGTGAGGAAATATTACCTTGCTTGGTGGCAAGAAGAGTGCTTGGCTGGAGAAAATCAGCCTCAACAAATTTCGTCTAACCCATACAAGCTTGGAAAAATGGACGTCGTTGATATGTATAGTTAACAAGTTTCAGAAAGTGGAGATGACTTCAGTTGCTGTGTAATGGACAGGGGAAATCACAAACACTTTCATATGAGGGGGTGCTGAAAAGTTCCTGGCTTTAAGGGTATTGCGAAAGGCCTGGTTGGAGGCCCAACCTTTAGAAAAACTGAAGGACCACTGCAATAAGTATATGAATCTGAGAGGGGAATATTTTGAATAAAAATCATAACTAACTGATCCTCCTGTATATTCTTTTACCCAAAGTCAGGAACTTTGCAGTACCCCACCGTATATGATGTGACACCTAGTTGGGTCCTTGTAAGCAACAACAGTTAATTCATCATTTGGTTTATCACTCTCACATGTACCTTGGGGTACCTTCAATAGTGTGTATGTTGTTAGCAATGCAGATCAGGTCTTAGGTTTGAGAGTAACTTGATATTTTGGTGTGGGGGCTTTTTAACTGTTGTAATTCATGTGCTGTGATTGCTCCCTATCTTTTCCCTCTTGTCTTTGAGGTGGCCCTGCAGATAAAAAAAAAAAATTAAAAAACCATGGGCGGCACCCATGATTTTTGTTTGCAGGACCAGCTCCAAGGCTAATAAGGGCCACCGCTTCCAAGAATGGTGAGGGGCCACCTCTTCCAAAACTAGTGAAGGACCACTGCCAAGATTCTGACTGACCTATAATAACACCCCACCCCCACCGAAAAAAAAAAGAAAAAAAAGAAACAGGACTGAAATATATTCAAAATAGTCAAGTGACACCCATACACCCCCTCAAAGAAATTACTAAAATATTTAGTCATTTTAATAAAACCACACCTAAATAGTTACTGAAACTGTTTTGATTTTGTTATTTGTGTAGGCTTATCTGCACAAAACAGAGGAATGATCAACCAAGATCTGTTTTCTATATCAAGGACTATTTTGTCCAATGCCCTTCCTTTTTTAAGATGGCAGAGAGAAATTTGACTTCTATTTCCAGCTGATCAAACAACTGCATAGGATCCCATTCATTCCACTTGCTTGGCCTGCTACAAACAGCGAGGCTAGCTTAGATAATATGGCCCTATATATCCCCTAAAAGGACAAGATGGTTACAGATAGTGCCTTTAATCATAAGTCTGCTTGATTAGAAAGTATTGATTGCCTATCTTGTAATACTAGTCAGTATGCAGGGGTCAAGGTCACGGAATTGACTAATTTTATCAACTTCTAAATATGATAATGATTCAGTGATCTCTGTGCAGTTTCTGTTTACCATTTCTGACTTCTGTCTTAGATGATACACTGGTTCAGAAAGAAGCTGTTGTTGGCACTCCGTCGCTTACGACGTCGAGGGTTCCAGCTGATCCGATCTACGGAACAGCCTGCTCGTGTAATTAACATGCAAGTGGCTGAGCGCTCCACAGTGTGACAAGGCAGGCTCTTTGAATTACAGGCACAACAGAAACAGGAAGTAAGAGTGAGAGAAAGTTGTGATGAAAGAGTACAGCAGCGTTCGCCACCATCCCCTGCTGGAGCCTCGTGGAGCTTTAGGTGTTTTCGCTCAATAAACACT
>NC_068983.1:7273975-7274699 GCF_001194135.2 Octopus bimaculoides | reverse complement strand
AAAGTTGTGATGAAAGAGTACAGCAGCGTTCGCCACCATCCCCTGCTGGAGCCTCGTGGAGCTTTAGGTGTTTTCGCTCAATAAACACTCACAACGCCCGGTCTGGGAATCGAAACCACGATCCTATGACCGCGAGTCCGCTGCCCTAACCACTGGGCCATTGCGCCTCCACTCAGAAAGAAGCATATAGTACATATCCAACACCACACCACCACCGTTACTATCATCATCATTGTTTTATGTTTTCTTTTACCATACTGGTATGGGTTGGACGAGTCTTTGTGTTTGTTCCCAAAGTGCTTGATAGCTGGTGTTGGCTTGTTTTATGTCTCTGTAAGTTTAGCAGTTTGGTAAAAGAATCTGAGATCATGCTTACCAGACTTAAGAAGAATGGGTCCTGAGGTCAGTGTTTTCAGTGGCAATTGGAAATAAGGACACTATTTGCATGATGGTGACACTTGCTTACAACCATCACACAATGTCTCAGTGCAAAGACCATCTCACTCAGGCACATCACCATTATCTTCATGTCTGTCTTCCGTGCTGGCATGGTTTGGATGGTTTGACAGGAGCTGGTGAGCCAAGAGACTGTGCCAAGCTCTACTCGTTTTTTTCTTTTATTTGTTTCAGTCATTTGACTGTGGCCATGCTGGAGCACCACCTTTAGTCGAGCAAATCGACCCCAGGACTTATTCTTTGTAAGCCTAGTACTTATTCTATTGGT
>NC_068983.1:7266866-7273965 GCF_001194135.2 Octopus bimaculoides | reverse complement strand
CAGGCTTCTTTCAGTTTCTGTCTACCAGATCCACTCACAAGGCTTTGGTCAGCCGGAGGCTATAGTAGAAGATACTTGCCCAAGGTGCCACGCAGTGGGACTGAACCCAGAGCTATGCGGTTGGTAAGCAAGCTCTTACCACACAGCCACTCCTATGCCTACTGTTTTCTTTGAAGTGGTCTCTACAGCTAGATGCCCTTCTTAATGCCAACCACTTTACACAGTGTACTGGGTGCTTATTATGTAGTACCGTGCACGCACATGCATGTGCACCAGGATTCTGTACAGTTTCAATCTACCAAATCCACTCACAAGGCTTTGATCAACCTGGAACTATAATAAAAGATACTTTCCCAGTGTGTCATGCAGTGGGACTAAACTCCAAACCACATGGTTTGAGAAGCAAGCTTCTTACCTGACAACCACCCTCATGCCTGCAATTCTTTAGAAACAGTCTAAAACAAAAATTGATGAAGGTCATAAATTATATGTGAGATTATTCATATCTATATAGATAAAGGTATTTCATGGTTCATTGTTAGTATATTTTATCTTTTAATCTACAGATAATAAAGATCCTTATCAATTGTGAGACTTTTTCCTTTACGTAATCTTTAAATAGGGTTCAAGTACTTGTACAAAAAAATAGATGTCATAACATTACTCTTTTACTTGTTTCAGTCATTTGACTGTGGCCATGCTGGAGCACCGCCTTTACTCGAGCAAATCAACCCCAGGACTTATTCTTTGTAAGCCTAGTACTTATTCTATCGGGCTCTTTTTGCCGAACCGCTAAGTTACAGGGACATAAACACACCAGCATCGGTTGTCAAGCGATGTTGGAGGGACAAACACACATATATAATATACATATACATATATACGATGGGCTTCTTTCAGTTTCCGTCTACCAAATTCACTCACAAGGCTTTGGTCGACCCTAGGTTATAGTGGAAGACACTTGCCCAAGATGCCACACAGTGGGACTGAACCCGGAACCATGTGGTTAGTAAGCAAGCTACTTACCACACAGCCTCTCCTACGTATATGATGACGATGATGATGTAGAATAAGAATGATCAGCTTAAAGTCACAATTTACTTTTGGTGGCCTGTGTGAAAATGATACAGGATTTACAGACAGAAAACACATACACTATTACTACTACTACATAAGTGCATATATAAGTACTTGTAGCTGGCAGTCACACACACATAGGTGTATGCAGACATGCATGTCACTACATGTCACTATCACATAAACACATACATTGCCAGTTCGTAGGCTTACACATGATTTCATATACACATATATACACCACCCACACACTAGTGTCGCATATATGCCAACATAGATATATCCAGTTGGTAGTCAGACACACAGACATGAAAGAGTCGAAACACAATAAGCGATATTTATAACAATGAGGTACACACAGTAAAATCTGTTAAGAGGTCACAGACTTTGATTCTCTCAATGGAATAATTGAATTAACAAATCTAGTATTAATTACAATGCATATGGTTATTATTAACCAAGGATTCTGCCAAAATGTGATGTTTCAACTCTGTTACCAAATGTACTTTGTATATGTGTATGTTTATATATATATATATATATATAGTTTGTATATGTGTCTATCAAGCTAAGTGAAATTGTAGTCATGGCAGATACTGGTGTCCTGTAACTGGCACCTGTGCCAGTGGCACATAAAAAGTACCCATTACATTCCCAGAGTGGTTGGCTTTGGAAAGGTATCCAGCTGTAGAAACCATGCCAAATCAGACTGGAGTCTGGTGCAGCCCCTCAGTTTGTCAGCTCTGGTCAAACTGCCCAATTCATACCAGTGTGGACTATGGACGTTAACTGTTGATGATGATATATACGGCAAATTGGCCATGTTGTTAGAGCATAAGATAAATTACTTTGTGGTGTTTGTTCTGGCTATCGGTGCTTTGGGTTTAAATCCTCTAAGGTCCACTTTGCTTTTCATCCATTCGAGTTTGATAAAGAACCAGTCTTGTACTAGGATTAATTCTCTGTCTGTCTCTCTCTCTCTCTCTCTCATTTTAGAAGAAATTGGTTAAGGTTTAACATGAAGAAGAGAACAGTTCCGTCATGTCTAAAAATTGTCTAAGACACTGTATGTCATGAAAGTGCCCCCTTTGACTCCATCAGGAGACTCAAAGCAAGATGTGTATGTGAATGCATGAATATACATACATTTACATACTTGTATGCATACATACACAAATATATTTATGTTAGCATATGCACATAAGAGAAGATATTTTATCAACTATTACAATGACAGTTAAATTTATCCATCAACAAATTGTCAGCATTATTATTGGCTTCTAACTAGGTGAAAGGGCATTTGTGATTTAGATCCAATGCTAAATGCCATGATGGGTTGCGTAATTATCCTCGGTTCTCTGTGCTAAAGAGACAGTAGAATACAATATCGGAATAAATTTTTAACAATGTATAAGAGTAATTGCAACGTGTGAATATGTTTAAAAAAAAGAAAACAACCTTTGAATAATGCAAGTGGAAAATTAAGTAAGATATGTAAAGTGCTGTCAGTAAATATTACCTTAGATTGTTTGATACATTTCTAATATTTTGGGAAAGACTCCCCTTATCAAATATAAGAAAGAAAACAATCCATGAGTTTAGAGAAAGTGTTAGTGGCAGGCAATTCTGGTGTGTTGAGTTTCATCAGTATTTAGTTTTGTCCATAACTTTTTCAGTTGAAACACTACCAGGTCTGGTTGAAATGATGTAGCACATCTGCAGAATATATTTAACAGAATATGTGTATGTAACAAAACTGCACTGAGACTTGGCGTATTATACAAAATCACAATCATGTGGGACTAAGAGGAAAAGCATACAAAGCACAAATCAGAAACCTTTTGAGTCTATGCTCAACCATTTCAGTGTAGACTGAAAGAGAGCTCTTTGGATCAGAGTTGGTTCCATAAAAAAGCTTACCAGCAGCAATTTATAATGCAGAACACAAGTTGTTGCAGTAACAGTATTTAGATTTGTAGCTTGTATATATGATTATCTATGTTGCATCTGATAGAGAATCTCTCTTTTAAACCATTCCAGGATCATTGTTTTTCCATCAAAAGTACCAATAAGTAGACTAAGTGAAGTAGCTACTTCAGTGAAATGACATCAGATTGTAGACTAAATTTGAGGTCAACTTCCTTTTACATGACATTATATTGTTTGTGTTTGTATGTGTGTATGATTAGGAAGTCTGCTTCAGAATCATGGAGGACTCCGGTTCAGTTCTATTGTGTGGCACATGGGTAAGTGTATTCTGCTGAAACCCTGTGGTGACCTAGTAGTGAATTCAGTTGATGGAAACTAAGAGAAGCCTTTTGTGTGTGTGTGTGTGTGCGTGCGTGTGTGTGCGTGTGTGCATGTGTGTGTGTGTGTGTGTGTGTGTGTGTGTGTATTTAAACTAGTTAAATTTCAGTTTTTAAACTTTTTACTGTGGGATTTCAGCAATGTATTCACATCATTTTAAAGCTCCACAGCAAAATGCTTAAAAGCCTACAGGTGTATAAAAAGCATGTGCATATATTCGTATTGTAGTGTGTGTGTGTGTGTGTGTGATACTGTTTTTCCTTGAACATTTAATCAGCTGTCCTATGCTGTTTTATCTTTGCTTGTTATGGAGGTGACTAAAAGGAATGGCACCAAGAAGGACATCTGACCATAAAATAGTGTCTTAAAATGTCCTGTCCAACTTATGCCAGCATACCATAAATCCCCGAGTATAGTCCACCCTTGAGTATAATATGTACCTGTGAAAAACCTAAACCTTGTGTATAATACGCACTCCTTCTCTAACTTGAGTCAAGGAGGTCTATATAAAGTCCTTGGTTTGTAAACGTATATACGGTAACATCCTTTATTATTATTGTATATATAACATAATGCATAGCTTTTTTGTGCACTTTGTTTGCAGAAAATAAAGAAATAACAGTAATAAAGTCAGTGAAAAATAAATATTAAGTAAATTGCCTTTACATATTTATCACTTAGAAAATTTTGGTTAGAAAATATTTTTCATCTTTAACCTCGTATATAGTACGCACTAGAGATTTTGACCTTTAAATTTTGGGGAAAAAGTGCGGGTTATACTCAAGGATTTACGGTAGAAAATCATCATCATTTAAAGTCTGTTGTCCATGCTGGCATGGGTTGGATGGTTTGACCAGGGCTAGTAAACTGAGTGGGTGCACCAGGCTGCAGTCTGATTTGGCATGGTTTTTACAACTGGATGTTCTTCTTAACACCAACCACTCTAAGAGTGTAATGGCTGCTTTTACGTGTCACCAGCACAGGTGCCAGTTGCGTGATATCAGTATGTGCCACAGCTACGATTTCACTTGGCTTGACGGGTCATCTTCTCAAGTACAGCATATTGCTAAAGATGTAAGTCATTTGTCATTGCCTCCATGAGGCCCAACACTCGAAAGATGTTTTTTACATGTCACCGGCGTGTGTACCAGTTACACGATCGGCATTGGCCACATTGCCTTCGTGAGGCCCAACGCGTGACAGGAGCTTTTTACATGCCACCAGCACGGGTGCCAGTTGCCTCTGTGAAGCCCAATGCTCAAAAGTTGTTTTTTACGTGCCACCGGCACAGGTGCCAATTACTTGAGACCAGCATCAGCTATGACTATGATGTTTTCACTTGGCTTGACAAGTCTTTTGAAGCACGGCGTATTGCCAAAAGTCTCAGTCACTAGATCATTGCCTCTGTGAGGCCCCTACCTTTATGATGCTGTATCGTACCAGCTGCTTCTTTAGTTGTATCTGAATTAAATAAATTCAGATACTGTAAAACACTCAACCTGTTAGCATTTAAACCTGCCCTGTCTGGCCCAAAATATTTTGCTTGTTTTACATTCAAACCGACTAGATCCAGCATATCACACTTACCCTACAATGTCAGTCTAAAAATAAACAATCGCATCATTGAGATCTTGAAGCTACAAGATAATGCATGATTAATTCAAAACATTGTGAATAAATTAGACTTCACAGAGTAATCTGAGTGCTAAAGTAATCTGATATTCTGTTAACAATTATGTAATCTACAGTGAACTTTAGTATTTATATCTAAACCACGACTGGCCTTCCGCCTTGCCAAAAATAAACCTGACAACCTGTTGATAGATAAATCTCATTGTTATTGTAATAGATGAAATAGTTGAGAAAATATGTAGTCTCATGTGTAAATGTATTTGTGTGTGTGAAATAAAAAATATATATATATATATATATATATATATGTATATATATGTCTGACACAGTCCTGACAAACTGTCCAACACATGCTAGCATAGAAGATGAACATAAAATGATGATGGTAATAATATATTTATATATATATCGAAATTGTGATTGAACCAAATTAGATGACTGGCACCCGTGCCAGTGGAGTGCTAAGAGCACCGTCTGAGCGTGATCATTGCCAGAGCAGTTGTCTGGCTTCCGTGCCAGTGGCACGTAAATAGCAGTATTTGAGCGTGATCATTACCAGCGTCGCCTTACTGGCACTTGTGCTGGTGGCACGTGAAAAAACATTCGAGCAAGGTTGTTGCCAGTGCCACTGGACTGGCTCCTGTGAAGGTGGCATGTAAAAAACACCATGAGATAGGCAGATCCTGTTGTGCTGAGGGCACTGAAAGTAATCCTGAACAACAACTGCAGGGGATTGATGACTACATCCCCTCCTCTCTTTATATATGTATAAAATGTATACATACACACACACACACCTTTGTATGTTTAACAATAGCTTGGAACATATATATGGGGTTACCAAAATCAATCAAGTGCTTAGGGCCTTTCTGGGTCTTAATCCAGCCCTGTATTCACTTGACATTTATTTGGTAATAGTTTTTGTAGATATTTTTTAATATTTTGTCTTTAAATATTTGTTGCTTCTCCCTTTGTTATGTCAGTGTTGTCAGCCCTTCTTTTTCAGAATTGATGTGGTACCCCCAACCCATCTCTTGTCATAAAGAGTATACATGTGAGATGGCAAATAAAATCGTAGTTGTGGCCAATCCCTGTGTCACATAACTGGCACCTGTGCTGATGACTTGTAAAACACACCTTTCAAACATTGGGCCTCACGGAGGCAATGACAAATGATTGAAACCTTTGGCAAAAGGCTGCAAGCTTTCAGAAACGTTGGCATGCCGGGCGAAATGCTTAGTGGTATTTCGTCTGCCGTGACGTTCTGAGTTCAAATTCCGCCGAGGTTGACTTTCATCCTTTCGGGGTTGATAGATTAAGTACCAGTTACGCACTGGGGTCAATGTAATCAACTTAATCCCTTTGTCTGTCCTTGTTTGTCCCCTCTATGTTTAGCCCCTTGTGGGCAATAAAGAAATATGAAACCTTTGGCAATATGCCGTTCTCGAGTAGAAGACCCATCAAGCCAAGCGAAATAGTAGTTGTGATAGAGAGTGGTGACATGTAAAAGCACCCATTACACTCTCTGAGTGATAGGAGTTAGGAAGGGCATGCAGCCATAAAAACCATACCAAATCAGACTGGAGTCAGATGCAACCCCTCAGCTTACCAGCCTTGGTCAAACCATCCAACCCATGCCAGCATGGACAACGGACGTTAAATGATGATGATGATATTAGATTTCCAACAGTGTTTGGTTTATAGTTTGCTGCTGTATTTCTTTCCTAACTTTTCCTCTTGTTTATTTCTTTCTCTGTTTGTTTATTTTATATTGTATAGTCACGGTGACTTTGTTCAACTGGTGTTTGGACGTTTGTATTGCATTTTTGCTTTATCATTTTTGCGTCTTTTATCTTGTTTTAGTCATTGTGTTGTGGCCATGCTGGGGTATTGCCTTGAAGAGTTTAGTCACACAAATTGACCTTGGTATTTTATTTATTTATTTATTTATTTTAAAGTCTAGTATTTATTATATTGGTCTCTTTTGCTGACCTGCTAAGTTACAGGGGTATAAAGAAACCAATACTTGTTAAGCAGTGGTGGAGGACAAACACACACACACACACACACACACACACACACA
>NC_068983.1:7264698-7266856 GCF_001194135.2 Octopus bimaculoides | reverse complement strand
ACACACACACACACACACACACACACACACACACACACACACACACACATGTGATGGGCTTCCATATAGCCTCTGTTTACCAAATCGATTCACAAGGTCTTGATTGGCCCTGACGTATAGCAAAAGATGTTTGCCCAAGGTACTGTGCAATGGTATTGAACATGAAGCCACGTGGTTGCAAAGCAAGCTTCTTAACCACATGATCCTTTTAAAAATTTATTTTTCTTGTGTGTATATGTTGTTCTTAAAATTACCACATCCTTAACATACATTGTTAGTCATATGTTTCAAATACCCTCTTTAACAGCTGTTTCAAACACTGTTTTGGTGTACATACCTCTAATGATAAGGGTAGAGGGACACAACAGCTATGAAGCTCTGACTGACTTCACCTTTTCCGCCTCTGCTATAGCTGCCATCACCACCACCACCAGCTGTTGGAAGGTCTGTGTAGTCATTTGTTTGACCTGATAGGAGAAAAAAAAAAAAGTTACATCACCTTCAAATCACACCCTACCATCTTAAGAAAAAAAGCAATGAAAATTCACATTGAATTTTCACCCGACTAGCATAGCTCTCAGGATCATTTGGGTATACTAGCCATCACAATGCAAAAAGGACCGGACCTTGTGGTGGATAATGCACTTCATGGATATACAAGAAGGATAGATGGTCATGGATAGTATATCTGTGATTGTAGGTCTGTGTGGTCGGTGCATATTGACCTGGAACTAAACCACAAGTGTGCAGAAGTTGACTGGACAGTAGAGAGAGTGTACATGTCCAGACTGTCTCATTGCTATGTGGTTAAGAAGTTCATTGTTAGTTTGATTATGTCCCTGTAACATTAGCAGTTTGGCAAAAGAGACTGACAGAATAGGTACCAGACTTTAAAAAAAAAAAAGAAAAAAAGACTAGGGTCAATTTGTTCAACTGTACCTTTTAAGGCAGTGCCCTGGTAAGGTACTGAAATGAATAAATGTGTTCAAAACTCCATTTTACTTGGACAAAGTTATTTTATTGAATCCCTCTAAATACTTGACCAATTTCGAAATTAACTGAAATGCAGACTGTGTATTTCCAAGAGATTATTATATTAATTTGTGATTATTATATTTTTAATCCTTATGTGACAAAATCAGATCTCTTTTAATCTTTTTGTGGTATTTGGTGATGAAGTAAACAATATAATTTTTCCAGCTACTAACAGTGGGCTAATGTTTATAAATCTGTATGTGACCTGTTGGATATATTCGCACGTCTTACAATTAGATAATCTCACAATTCATGATTTTGGCACGTCTTACAATGTATGTTTGACGCATTAATTGGTTAGCTTGGTAAACTGACTAGAAGCAACATGAGTGTTGTTAGCCTCAGGCCACTGTTGGTCAAGCTGACCTGTGATCAAAGGTATTCTAGTTGTGAGCATTGTGTTTTTCAAACACCATTTACCTAGGACCACATTATCCATTGTGAGACTTAAGGCATGATTTGAGGGAAATTTGGTTGCTATTACCATCCGGTTGAGTGATCACAAAGAGGGTTCTTTGTTGGTATGTTTGTTGGTTAGTGAATATAGTACATTCTCCCTCTCTCTCTCTCTCTCTCTCTCTCTCTCTCTCTCTCTTGTACAAGTAGGTTATTTCAACATTTTTCTTTGTCCTTTGTGAAATTTGTTGATGTCATGCAACGTTTTATATATTATTAGCTTCAAAATTTCTCATGTGATCAAAAAAGATTTCAGCATGGAAGACGGACATTAAATGCTACATAAATGCTCACACACATACACCCATTATAACTTTATAATGGGTGTTAAATCTGTGTCAGTAGTAATGTATACATCAGAGAGATTTTATACACGCAAACACACGCACATGCCACTGTATGGTGTCTGGTTTTAGATTAGGGTCTCTGTGTTGTGTGTTGTAAGAAGAGGTGGCTAAAATGGCTGTTGATCAGAAGGGCATCTGGTTAGAATACCATGTAGCTCATGCCAGCTTGAAGAAACAGACAATCATAAAACACTGATTATATGTGTGTATATATGTGTATATATATAGGAGCCCCCCCCCCTTCCCTTCGGTCATGACTGACCATGGGATTGCACCTAGGAAGTTACCCTCCCAGGCACAAGTCCGGGCAAGGTTGTTTA
>NC_068983.1:7257130-7263812 GCF_001194135.2 Octopus bimaculoides | reverse complement strand
ACTAATATATAATTATATATGTGTGTGTAAGATCCAAGGATCAAAGTGTAGGACAAAAGTTAGCAATCTGTAGTAAATATTAAAAAAAAAACAACTTTCAGGAACAATAGTGGATTATTGAGACAGAAGGTTATGGATTTTTTCGTATCGAAGATAAGCTAAAGAAATTTTTTTATATTTCACGGTAGGTGTCCAAGGCTGCCAGGGTATGTGAATAAGAATACAAGAGTTGAGGAGTAGATAAGGTCCGGGCAACATGTGTTTCATAGCAAGCAGAACCTTGGAAGTGGTAAATATCCAAGTGAGGTGTATACTGCAGGCTACTCGTTAGGCCAAGGGTATCTTGATTAAATGGAAGTTTACATTGTTGCAAGGAGGTACATGTTAACACACGCACGCATGCACGCACGCGCGCGCGCGTTATATCAAACCAATAAGCTACTATGATTTATGTAAATCTAGATTATTGAGTGTTACTCTGTTGTGCCAAATTGCTTCCAGTGTTTAGTACAAGTGCTGTTGATGATGATGACTTTGATAATGGCAATGCTCTAAGCAGCTAGTATACTGTGTCACAATTATTGTATCTAGGCTGTAGAAAGTAATGTGTGTGAAAGTGTGTTATCTTCTGGTTCAAGAAGTCAGAGGTTATTGTAATTATTTTGAAAAATCATATTCTATCTATTGTATTTATCAGCTGTGAAACTGAAGTTGGTGTGTGTCTGTGTCTGTGTGTGTTGATTTGGGTAAAAAAAAAAAAAGCTGAAGTAAAATTATGACATAGTGGTTTGGATGTCAGGCCCCTAATTATTAAGTTGTGGGCTTCAGTCTTGGACAGGGCAACAGGTTGTGTCCTTGAGCAAGACACTTTATTTTTATGTTGCCTCAGTCCCCTCAGCTGAAAATGGCTACCAATAAAAGCTGGTGATGGTGTTGGTTTAGCCATGTAATGGTGGTTGATATTGTATTAACCTCACTGTTGGCTGGGGTGTTTTGTTCTCTTGTATTTAAGCACCATGGAATGGTAGACATTAATTAATTTATTAATAACGATAATGTTGATAAGAGCAATGAGGATGTTTGTAAGCAAATGAAACAGAATTATAGAGTTTGTAAACTGATGAACAAAATCACTTGAAATATTTTATGTTCCTTTACAATCTTAGTTCAAATCAAATCTCCCCAAGGCTGATTAAATATGAACCAATCATGTACCAAAGGTAGAAACCATTATATTGTAATAAGAGTAGATGGCACAATTCCAGGATCAATAAAGTATGTGTGTGTGTGTGTGTGTTCTGCCCTTTGTTTAGTACACAGATTTTTAAAGTGTTTTTAAGTCTGAGCTTGGTTGAATTTTCTTATCTCTGAGTTTTATCTAACATGATATTACAGATTTTTACTAGGTCTTCTTCCCTTCAGGTTAGCCTTGGCACATTTTCCCTAAGTTAAATGTCATACTTAATTTCACTAATGAATCTGTGCACCATATGTAACATTAAGTTCAGTTGTTTGTTGTTTATTTCTTGCATGCAGCTTGAACCCATCCAAACTTAGAAGATGATGATAGTGTCATCCCATAACATATTGGATCTGTTTTAGCAATATTGATTAAAAGTGCTTCATTTTCTTACAGTTCCCTCTTTAAATCTGTAACATTGTCTTGTTTTACTCAAGGTGCAGATGTGGTTGTGCAGTTAAAGAAGCATCTTCTATTTTACCTACAGGTCAACCAAAGCTTTGTGAGTGAATTGAAAATGAAAGAAGCCCATTTTGTATGTATGTGTGTGTGTGTGACAAAGCCCATTTTGTGTGTGTACCCTTTTCTTGATATCATGAGATACCTATAAAAGAGCATCACCAACATACTTGTCTGGTCATGGGTAAATATTACCTTACTTGGAAACAGGCAAGGGTTGGTGACAAGAAGAGCATCCAGCCATAAAAAAAATCTGCCTCACCAAAATTTGCTTCTGACCCATGCAAGCACAGAAAAGTGGACGTTAAATAATGACGATAATACATTTGATGTAACTGCTTGTTATTGACGTTTATTCATGGCCAATGTTTCTAGTATCCCTGGTTGCAGTGGGAGAACACTCTCAGAGATCTTCCATTTAATCAATCCACTTCGTGTTCAAACTACTTTTTCTCTTCTTACAGCCTTTAGCTTTGGTTTTATTAATCAATAATTATTATTTAGATCTATAAATGTCTTTGCTACATCGTTTTACTCTCTGTTTTATTTGTGTTTAAATAAGTTATTAACATTAGTGGGTTACATGGATTTAGAGAGTTCTTAAGTCGATTTTGCTCTAGCAGCCTTTATATCAAAGATGTTCTCGCCATGACTGGTCCCTGTGTACCCGACATCATCTATCCATGTCTCCATTATCTAATGCTCCCTTCCTATCTTAAGATGGTTGTGATTGAGGCAGGATTTGCTAGTGGTGGTATTGGCGGTGGTGGTAGGAGGAGACTTAATACTCAATATTGTTAAATTCATATTGGCTAGAATTTTACGTTTGATGCTTCATGTGTTTTCTGTGACCACACCTCACCTGTTTTTCAAGTTACCTATAAGAATCCTTTCTACTATAGGCACAAGGCTTGAAATTTTTGTAGGCGAGGGCACTGACTACTCCCCGCGCCTCCTCCTGTGCTCAATTGGAATTTATTTTATCAACTCTGAAAGTATGAAAGGCAAATATTATATTTTGAATTGAGGTTATTATTTGAAAACTAGTTTATGAGTAACAACATGACATTTGCTGGTGGTGGTCGTCGTGGGTGTGGGGAGATTTAAGATACAGTATTGTTAAGTTCATATGAACTAGGATTTTAAGTTTCACCTGGCTGTTTATTCAACAAGGTGCAGGAGTGGCTGTGTGGTATGTAGCTTGCTTACCAACCATATGGTTCCGGGTTCAGTCCCACTGCGTGGCTCCTTGGGCAAGTGTCTTCTACTATAGCCTCGGGCCAACCAAAGCTTTGTGAGTGGATTTGGTAGACGGAAACTGAAAGAAGCCCATCGTATATATGTATATATATATATATGTGTATGTGTGTTTGTGTTTGTCCCCCCCAACATAGCTTGACAACCGATGCTGGTGTGTTTACGTCCCCGTAACTTAGCGGTTCGGCAAAAAGAGCCCGATAGAATAAGTACTAGGCTTCCAAAGAATAAGTCGTGGGGTCGATTTGCTCGACTAAAGGCGGTGCTCCAGCATGGCCACAGTCAAATGACTGAAACAAGTAAAAGAGTAAGGGAATACACACATACACACACACACACACACACACATGGATACAGAGACATAGACATGGACACCCACACACACATGGATACACATACACACACACACACACACACACACACACACACCCACATTTCCCATAGCTATATTGAGAAAATGTATTCCTTCCATCTCTCTTTATACCTTATTATTTCTGTATTTTCTAGGTGTATGTTATCGAGGTAACAATTGGCCCCTACACATGGTGTGTCAGGCATCGATATAGCGATTTCCATGATCTGCATGACAAGGTAATTCATTTCTTTACTCTGTTTAAATTTTTCTGTTAATAATGATTTGTGTGTGTGAGAGAGAGGATGGTGGCCTTGTGGTTAGGGTGTTGCACTCATGATTGCAAGATTGTGTTGTTTCGATTCCCAGACCAGGCAGTGCATTGGGTTCTTCAATTATACCCATCATGACTACCCGTCTGATAAGGGTACACCAGGTACATGAATCACAACCATATGTGCGCGACACGGTGATCTCATATCAAGATAAACAGCGCATGACCTCGCAGGTGGGGCCCAGTTAGAATTTTTTTCAGGTCGAGTAGCCCATCCCGCTCAAAAGGTCCCTGAATAAGGTTTGTTTAAGGATGTTGAGCAAAACAACCATGTTTCCAAAGGCGAATTATTCAAGCCCTAAAGAATTCCTCTCAACACATGGCTATGATGCTCCCCCACTACTTCTGCTCATGATCAAAGATGCACATATCGTCAGCCACCAAGGGACATGCTCAACTGGTTAAGGTCAAACAACTGACAAGCAAATCTTTGGTATTGAGCAGAATATTTGCTGCAGCCCATCTTTTTATACCAGGACAAAACAATGTACATGATAACACTTCCAACCAATTAAGATCAGAAACCATGAGAGCCACTGCCTGGTACTGGATCCAGGCATTTATTATTATTATTATTATTATTATTATTATTATTATTTGAGCTGGCAGAATCATTAGCATTTCAGGTAAAATGCTTAGTGGCACGTCAGCTATTTTTATGTTCTGAGTTCAAATTCCGCTGAGGTTGACTTTACCTTTCATCCTTGTGAGGTTGTTAAAATAAGTACCACCAGTTGCATACTGGGGTTGATGTAATGGACTCTCTCCTTTGTGCCTATAGTAGAAAAGATTATTATTATTATTGGTAGTAAGGCAGTGAGCTGGCAGAATTGTTTGAGTTCAAATTCCACTGAGGTCAACTTTGCCTTTCATCCTTTCGGGGTCGATAAATTAAGTACCAGTGAAACACTGGGGTCAATGTAATCAACTTGTCCCCTCCCCCAAAATTTCAGGCCTTGTGTCTATAGTAGAAAGGATTATTTGTTTTACTGCTAAAAGTGATGAGTTGGTAGAATCGTTAGCTTGCCAGACAAAATGCTGAGTACCATTTCATCTGTCTTGATGTTCTGAGTTCAAATTCTGCAATGGTCAACTTTACTTTTCATTCTTAAAGCATTTATAAAATAAAGTACCAGTTGAGTACTGGGTCAACATCAGTGACTGGCCTTGTGCCTATAGTGGAAGGTTTATTTGTTACATCACTTTACATTCTGATTTCAAATTCAGCCAACATCGTTTTGCCTTTCTTTCTTGGGAGAGTCAGTAAAATAAAGTAACAGACAAGAATGTGCCACCAGTCGACACCCTTATACATGCTTATTGTTTTACATGAGCACATATCAATATCATCTACATGTGCTTATGTAATTATGGAACAAAGTCAAAGACATAACTGTAACAAATTTGTGTGTTACACTTTAAATGAGCTTAACTATGGATGTAAGTCAAAAATCTAATATAAATTATTGAACATCTGCTGAGTGGTTGGTACTAGGAAGGGCATCCAGCTGTAAAAATCCTGCCAAAACAGTCGCAGGCTTCTACCTGGCTTACTCCTGTCAAACCATCCTATCTATGCCAGCATGGAAGGCTGATGTTAAACGATGATGACAATATAAGAGTTATGAAAAACTTATAAATTTGTACGTTAAAATAGAAGAAAATTTACAAAATGTGAAATTTCCTCGAGTTTCACTAGTTACAATTGTCTTAATTCGTGTTTTGTATAATCATTCTACATACTTCATATCACTAACAAGGTTGCTGTACTATTGTCTCTTCCTTCCTTCTTTCCTTTCTACTACTACTACTACTACTACCACCATGGTTGCTCTACATGGTTGCTCAACTTGCATGAAATAGCAACCAGATGTTCCTCAAATGGCACCCTCCCTTGATAATTACAATGGTTGCTTAAAATTACACCCTTCTGTCTTTTATACTCTTTAATACAATTCCAAAATACTGAGAAGAGAACAGGATGTTGATGGTCAGAGTATTTTTGATCACAGGTTTGCTGGACTAGACCTGACTTTAGGTTAAACAATAACGTCTGCTACCACTACCACAATGGACATCGATGCTAGTCTAAAAGAGCTGTGCGTATGTTGCCAGCTGTGTAACCGAAATTCTAATGTAATTGTTTCCATTTCAGCTTGTATCCACTTTCAAGATTGATAAAAGTCTACTTCCACCAAAGAAATTGTTTGGTAACCAATCTGAAACCTTCATTAAGAAACGACAAAATGACTTGGAAGTTTATTTGCAGACAATTCTGTTTTACTTGGCACAGAAAATACCTCCGGTCTTGGCATACTTTCTTGACTTCAACAAATATGTAAGTGAAACACGTTCAACCGACATGCTTGCATGCATACACAAACAAACATGTACATGCAACACACACACACATACATACATACTGGTATGGGTTGAACAATTTCGTTATGGTCTGCTTCTGTTTTATTTGCTGCCTTTTCTAGATGGGTCAGGAGCCATGCTTCACTCATATTTCATCTTTTTTTTACATGACTTCTGCAAATGAATGCCACAGTGATGACTGAAGATGACAGAATGAGAGTGTGATGAATAAAATCTTGTGAATTGAGGAGAGATTATGATAGAAAGAGGAGTAATGGAAGAGAGTGAGTGATGGCAGTTATACGTTCACCACGAAGAGAAGGAGAAAGAAAGGGAGAGCAGCTGGTAATGACTGGCAGTATAGAAGGGTAAATAGGTGGAATGTGTCAGATCCCTATAGCTGAGAAGGGAATGTTTTAAACATCCCTTTACCACAAAATCACTGGTATTTTCACACACACACTCTCACTCACTCATTCTCTCACACACACGCATGGTTCTCTGTTGCTATATTGTTAGGCAAGAAACGAACCATTCTGCTATAATTGTGGTATTCTTTTGGGAAGAAGAAATCTTTAAACCAATAGGAATTCCTGGCCGACCAAAGCCTTGTAAGTGGATTTGCTAGACGGAAACTGAAAGAAGCCCGTCGTATATATATATATATATATATATATAT
>NC_068983.1:7255253-7256756 GCF_001194135.2 Octopus bimaculoides | reverse complement strand
AAAAGAGTAATCATCTAAAAAAAATCCAATTACTGATGTAGACCTGACACATACCCCCTAAGCAGTCCCCAAACTGAAGGTTCGATCCTTGAACATCCAAAGTTACAAACCAGTCTCTGTAAAGCTATTATATTAAAGATCCCAATTACATACACTGTTGCTAATATTTAAAAAAACAGACATCACAATAAAACACATCTCAGAAAAAATATACACCGTATTATTGATTGTTTGAATAGAAATAAACTGAGTGTGATAACAATGGGTGTATTTGTTGTTTTGTAGGAGATTCATGGTATAACACAGGCATTAGCAGAAGACTTATATAACCGAGGTATGTATATGATTTTGTTGTTACTCTCAGAATGTCCTTTTGACAGACCATCGCAAGTGCCTCACCCACCTCCGACTTTGTTTCCTCATAACTTTCAGTAAAATGGATAATTTTTTACGAAGACTTCTACTCTGGAAACTTTTCAGATGATGTATATTATGATTAAATCAGAATTTTATGTGAAAAAATAAAATTAGTTGGGTGCATACACACACGTACTGAAATGCATCATATATCATCATCATCATCATCATCATCATCATCATCGTTTAATGTCCGTTTTCCATGCTGGCATGGGTTGGACAGTTTGACTGAGGACTGGCAAGCCAGTAGGCTGCTCCAGGTTCCAATCTGATCTGGCAAGGTTTCTCCAGATGGATGCCCTTCCTAATGCCAACCACTCTGAGAGTAGAGTGGGTGCTTTTTACATGCCACTGGCACAGGAGCCAATCAGGGGGTACTGTTATCAGCCACGTCTGGATGGTGCTTTTTACGTGCCACCGGCACGGAAGCCAGTCAAGGTGGCACTGTTATCAGCCACGTCTCGATGGTGCTTTTTACGTGCCACTGGCACAGGGGTCACAACTACTATTTCCATTTGATTGTAATTTGATTTGATTTTGTTAGAATGTATAATGCATTGTTGTATTACTGGCTAAAGTGCTGTTTCTCTTCCAGGAGAATTAATCCTTCAAGCAAAAGAACCATTTCAGATGTCTACCCTGCATTTATATGCATTGACAGAAAGGTTAAAGTTACCAGAGCCCACCTGTGGTCAGTATTATTTTTACAGAAGTATTAATCTTCACTAGGCTTTTAAACAATATTTTCTAGGTCATGTGCATTGACAGAAGCCTAAGACATATGTATATATATATTATTAATAATAATGGTATGACAACAAAAGAATGAATGAGACCTCGATATTATGTAAATAGAGGAATTTATCTGTAAAATATGTGACAGCTTTTCAATTGCCATAATAAAACTCAGAGTTTCGGATGTCGGTGTGGAAATCTGCTCCAGCATCTCAACTGACGAGATGCTGGAGCAGATTTCTGCCTCAACATCCGAAACTCAGAGTTTTATTGTGGCAACCGAATAATTGTCACATATTATTTTAAAGATATATATATATATAAATATATATATATATATATATATATATA
>NC_068983.1:7246804-7254761 GCF_001194135.2 Octopus bimaculoides | reverse complement strand
TATTATTATTATTATTTCAGCAGATTTAATTTCATTAAGTGATTTCACTGCTCACCTGTACTCAATTCTGTGCATTGTGGTGAATTTTTTTTTCAATAAGACATGTTGAGAGTACTCTATATATGCAGTGCATAGTGTTGCTGTTTATTGTGAGTACTCTGAAATTTACTAGGCTCTTCTAGGCAGTGCTTAGTAGGCCTGTTTTATTAAGAGTAATACCCAAAGTCCAAAGAAACCCATTTGGGGGCCTACAAAGCTGGCTATGTTAATCACACATCCATGTGTCTATACAGCCATGCTTGTGTCTGTACAATTATGCCTGTCGACACAGTACAGCCATACCTGTGTCTACAAAGCAATGCCTGTCTCTACGTGGCCACCCCTATGTTGGCATGCCTATACCTATTCACTACATATATTCATTTCTGAAGTGAGTTTATAGTGGTTGCCTATTCTATCAAGTATTATTAGTGCAGTGTTTCGGTTAATTTATTGTCTCTTCAATTGAAACGTTGTGTCAACAGCACGTCCAAGACAAGGAAATAATAGGCAACACTCTATAGTTACTATTCAGTCTCTTGGTAACTGACATAAATGATTTACAATTAAACCTTGGGAGAGGCATTATGCCGGTAATAAACACATGCACTGGTTCAGTCCTTTATTAATTTATATAGTTTTTTGTTAAATTATTTCATTGCACTCTTGCAATCTCTTCAGTAACTTGTCTCTTAATAAAGGACTGAACCAGTGCGTGTGTTTATTACCGGCATAATGCCTCTCCCAAGGTTAAATTGTATTTCTTTCAACACACGTAACCACATCAAGAATCTTGCACATGAAATACGCATACGAAATAAATGATTTAATTCATACTATTATTATTATTATTATTAGAAAACAGCACAGCTCCCATGACATTCGGAAACACTTTTTCACGCTAAGAGTTGCTGAAGCATGGAACAAACTGCCAGCATCAGTTGTCAGTTGTCAGAGCACTGCATCCTTCAAAACTTCCATGATTCCTGAGATTCACCAACACTACACCTGATTGTTCTCCCCTCCATACACACGCAAGCATGTATATGACTCATACACTGTTCACTTTCCAGGCATTTGTACATTACTGCATATGCTTTCTGTGCACTTTTGACAAGTCGTAGTGCACCTGAGCACTGTATACAATAATCTCATTACTGTTATCATCATTTATTATTATTCCAGATAGTGGTGATGTTAAAAAAGATATCGGACACATACTTGACTTCATCACAAGATTAAAACATCTAAAGGTATCTCTCTCTCTTTTTCTCTCTCACTCTTTCTCTCACTCTTTCTCTCTCTCTTTCTCTCTCTCTAATTCACCCTTAGGTTTTGTATTAACATCCTCATACAATACACTGTTTGAAAACAGGAATACAAAACACTATTGTGGGTAGAACAGGTTTTTATTAATTTGAGTATAAATTGTTGGAACTTGATATTTTTACACCTGGAACTCAGTCAATTTCTAAAACTTGACCAGTAGCACTAATTACAGAGTGGGAGCAGCACCTAGTTGTCAGTTTCATGCATTCAGCTAAAAATAAGCTGCCTTACATTTAAACACAATACAATAGTCAGTGCAAGTTTTGAACTTATGACCATCTGGTCAGTCACCCAGCTCATAATTGTATGGGCTTTTTTTTGCATGTGTGTTTAAAGAACCTCTTCTTAATTTATATTTCGGAATTATATTGATTTTTGTTTTAGTGTGAGGACAGAGAAGCATTGTGACTGTCCTGGCAAAATATTTAATTTTATTGGGCTTCTTATTTCTCCAAAAAGCCACAGCACCTTGCAAAGCTCACCACTTCATTTTCTTCTTAGTGGTTGATCAATTGAAGTCACAGTTTAATATCAATTATCTATGAGACCTAAAGGTCAAGAGTGTTGTTACCTCCTCCAATTAATATTAACCTTCATAAATAAAATTATGATGATAAATAATGACGAATCTGTTTGTTGAGGTAATTTGATTATCTCATCAGGAATTTGTTTGGTTAATTAGCTGTTTCAATAAATCCTTTGATAATTTCTTATCTAAAAACACTGGAATTGACCTTAATATCATTGAGTTCGTTATCTAGAGTTTTATGATCAGTATTTTCAATCATGGAACAATGTCTTTTCTTTTTCTTTTGAAGCATTTTTTAATTTTTAATTATTAGGAATTTGTCTCAGTTACAAATTAATGTATTTGTTAGATCTTGTTTCATAAAATTTTATTTTGCAGTCCGTATGAATGAGTAATAAAATATATTTCTTCATATCTTTTATTTTGCTGCATTAGATCTGTGGTAGCCGTGATCCAGTTGGCAGCAGTAATATTGATATGAATGAGTTGCGTTTTGATTTGACTCTATTCAAATCTTTACAAACTTTGGAGGTAAGTTTACTATAAGAAAATCTATTCATTATTTAGACTGTATGTAAGTCTGTTCTGGGTTTCATTTTAGTGTTTTTAAATAATAGAGACAGATCAAAATTATCTGTAGATATTCTAGTTTGGGCCATGTCTAACTTTATGAATTTTAGGTTTAATGTGTTTTATTCTTTGCTCAATTTTAAACTGCATTTCTTATTTCTTTATTGCCCACAAGGGGCTAAACATAGGAGGTACAAACAAGGACAGACAAAGGGATTAAGTCAATTAGATCGACCTCAGTGCATAACTGGTACTTTATTTATCGACCCCGAACGGATGAAATGCAAAGTCGACCTCAGTGGAATTTGAACTCAGAACATAATGGCAGACGAAATACCGCTAAGCATTTCGCCCGGTGTGCTAATGTTTCTGCCAACTCGCCGCCTTACAAGTCATAATTATTCCTTTCTACTCTAGGCACAAGGACCAAAATTTTGGGGGAGAGGCCCAGTTGATTAGATCGACCCCAGTACGCAACTGGTACTTAATTTATCGACCCCGAAAGGATAAAAGGCAAAATTGACCTTGGCGGAATTAGAACTCAGAACGTAACGACAGACGAAATACCGCCAAGCATTTCGCCCGGTGTGCTAACCACTCTGCCGGCTCGCTGCTTTTAAACTGTATTTCTGCTTGCATCAGCTCTTTGCTGATGAGTCTAGAAAATAGACTTTACATGGTTGCTCGACTTGGTGGAAATACTACCCAAATCTCTCTCAAATTAAATCTTATCTTAAAGAAAAAAAAAAAAACAAACAAACATTTTGGACAACTTAGTTCTAAGCTAACAATTCCTGGCTAAAAATAATAGGATTGGTCATGGTGGGAACACCTTTGGTAATAGATGTACTGGTATAGGGCTAACCTGAGGTTAAACATTTCTTCACCAGCCACAAAGCCAGACTTTTCTAAAGTCTGACCCAATGTTATGACCTTGAAATAGAAATATTCTACAAGCATGGCTGTGTGGTTAGGAAGGTTGCTTTGCAATCACATGGTTTCAGGTTCAGTCCCACTGCACCACACCATGGTCAATGCTTTGTGAGTAAAGTTGGTAGACAAAAACTGTGTGGAAGTTCTTTGTCTATAAATATCTGTGTTTGTTTCCATCCACTGCTTGACGGTCTGTTTTGGTTTGTTTACATTTTTGTAACTTAACAGTTCAACAAAAGAAACTGATAGAGTAAGTACCAGACTGGAGCAGTTTGCTTGACCAAAACCCTTCAAAGCAAGCCCTGGCATAATTGCAGTCCAATGACTGAAACAAGTAAAACATAGTGAGTGTCTCTCTAATTCAGTTTCATATTTGTTACATGACTGTAACTATTTTGTAATTTTTCAGATTTTAAATTGCAACTCGCTGCTCATCACTGGATTTGAAACAATTAAACAGACCTTACAAAGAATTGAAGCCCACCATTCCATGAAAGAAATTAAGGTAAAAAATTTTTCACATTCAACCTGTTACCTCATGGCTAGATTACAATGCACAAGTCTCTTTTACAGTTACTCTACCGCTTGCCAAGTTTACATTACTTATTGATGTTTTTGCTAATACTATTTACTGTTGCCATTAGCTAAGATCACTCGCACTCATGTTCCAGCTAAGATCGCTCACACTCATGTTCCAGCTAAGATCGCTCACACTCATGTTCCAGCTAAGATCGCTCACACTCATGTTCCAGCTAAGATCACTCACACTCATGTTCCAGCTAAGATCACTCGCACTCATGTTCCAGCTAAGATCACCCACACTCATGTTCCAGCTAAGCTCAACCACACTCATGCTCCAGCTAAGATCACTCACTCTCTTGCTCCAGCCAACACCACACATTTTAGTTAACACTATACACTCTTCCCCTTGCTAACACAACCTATTGTTGGTGTGGCTGATACTGTTTACTGTATGGTTAAGAAGCTTGCTTCCCAATCATGTAGTTTTGGATTCAGTCCCACTGCATGGCACCTTTGGCAAGTATTTTTGACTATAGCCTCAGGCTGACCAAAGCCTTGTGAGTGGATTTGGTAGACAAAGTTCTTTTTATTTCTCATCCTTTTTCAGTATTGTTCTTTTCCCTGTGCTTTTTCACTGTTAACTAAGACACCCTCCTTAGCTCTTCCCCAAATGACTATCCTAAACTGAAACATCACATTAAATCTCACTGTGTTGATAAGATTATTATTTATGTAACATGCTAATCATATGCAAATCAGTTCTTGCAGCTGTTTTCTATTGGCCAGTAAAGATAAAACGTTTGTTTCCAACCACATGGTTCCAGGTTTAGTCCCACTGTGTGGCACCTTGGGCAAGTGTCTTCTGGGGCTGACCAAAGCTTTGTGAATGGAGTTCATAGATGGTAGCCGAAAGATTCTTGTGCTTGTGTTTGCTTCACCACCACTGATTGACAACCGGTGTTTGTGTGTTTACTTCCCTGTAACTTAATAGTTCGGCAAAAAAAGACTGATAGAATAAGTACCAGATTTTAAAAATAAATATAATTACCGGGGTCGATTTGTCTAACTAAAATTCTTCAAGGGGGTGGTGCCCCAGCATGGCCACAACGTAACGACTGAAACAAATAAAAGATTAAAGATATGAAATGTAGAAGATTCTGGAAAGTACTCCCCACCATTAAAAACAAGTTAACTCTGTTCCCATGTCTCCAGTGCACATGCAAAGGGCTGAGTATACACAGTCCTCACTCAGTAAGGGTCAACAATAAGAAAACCTTCACGTCCATCTGCCTCCTTTCGTACACATTTCTTCCATTCTATAATACGTTCACCCTCTTTTTATCCACTTCTGTCTTTGGTTGTTGTCTTTTCACAGGATTTACTATTACAAGAATACTCCCACTGGCGAGATGAAGATGGCACCTTAATTGTAGAATTTTGGAATCATATAATAGAAGCAGATTTTAGTCACAATTCAATAAAATGTATAGATGAGAGTGTAGTAAGTAAAGTTTATTATGTTTGATCGATGTATCTGTGTTCATTTATGGATTGATTGATTGATTGATTGGTGTGTCTACATATCTCCTTATTAATTACTTTGTTGTTGGCACTCCGTCGCTTACGACGTCGAGGGTTCCTGTTGATCTGATCAACGGAACAGCCTGCTCGTGAAATTAACGTACAAGTGGCTGAGCACTCCACAGATACGTGTACCCTTAACGTAGTTCTTGGGGATATTCAGCGTGACACAGAGTGTGTGACAAAGCTGGCCCTTTGAATTGCAAGCACAACAGAAACAAGAAGAAAGAGTGAGAGAAAGTTGTGGTGAAAGAGTACAGCAGGGTTCGCCACCATCCCCTGCCGGAGCCTCATGGAGCTTTAGGTGTTTTCACTCAATAAACACTCATAACGTCCGGTCTGGGAATCAAAACTGCGATCCTACGACCGTGAGTCCACTGCCCTAACCACTGGGCCATTGCACCTCCACTTATTAATCAATCAATCACCTTAATCTGTTTAGTTATGTCTTTAACAGTCCTGCTAACTGTCTTTCTGTTTGGCTGGCTTGCAGTCTCTACAGTTAGCTGCTTGACTGTCTGTTTTTCTCTTTATCTTCCTCTCTGTCTGTTGACCTGCCTGTCTGTATGTCTTTTTCTCTATCTTTCCCACCCTATCTGTCTATATCTATCTCTTTGTCGATCTGACTATCTTTCTGACCGACTGTCTGTGTATCTGACTCTCTTTCTCCCTATTGTTCCTTGTTTGCCCATTCTCTGTGTTCTTTACCCACAGCAATTACTTCCACAAGTTGAACACTTGGACCTAAGTCACAACTTCATTGATACAATCCAGAACTTGCAGTGGTTAAGTCAATTAACTAGTTTAAATCTATCACACAACAACATTGATCACCTTGATTCTCTCCATACAAAACTCGGTAATCTGAAGACACTCAACCTGGCAGGAAACAGAATTAAACACCTGCAATGTAAGTTTCATTTTAAATATCAGTTAATTGCGAATGTTTTAAATATTTGTTAGTTTTTACAATTGTTTAATAGACATACATAGGTACAGGCATGGCTTTGTAGGTAGGAAATTTGCCTCCCAAACACTTGACAACTTGTGTTGGTTTGTTTATGTCCCCACATCTTATTGGTTCAGCAAAGAGAGACTGAGAATAAGTGCTGGGGTTGATTTCATTGACTAAGTCCTTCGAAGTTGCACCCTAACATGACACAGTCCAATTAATGACTGAAATTAGTGAAAGAATAAATATATACTTGCATGGTTGTGTGGTTAAGAACCTTGCCTTTGAACTATGTGGTTTCAGGTTCAGTCCCACTGCGTGGGGCACTTTGGGCAAGTGTCTTTTTACCATAGCCTTGAGCCAACCAAAGCCTTGTGAGTAGATTTGGCAGATGGAAACTGAAAGAAGCCCGTCGTATATATGTATATATATGTTTGTGTGTATGTGTGTGTTGGTGTACCCTTGACTTGACATCATGTAGCGCTTGCAAAGAAGCAGCATTGTCACATGAGTGTTGTTGTTCATTTCCAATCTGTCATGGAAAATATGTGGCCATGGGGAAATTACCATGCTTGGAAACAGGTGCAGATTGGTGACAGGAAGGGCACCTGGACAAAGAAAATCTGCCTCAACAAATTCTGTGCGACCCATGCAAGCATGGAAAAGTGAACATTAAATGAAGAGGATGATGATGAAACTCTATAATTAAAAGAAAAAAAAAATTACTGAATAGTCATGAATCATGGGTCTGCTGGATCAATGTTACATAAAGCAGAGTTTCACAACAGCCTCTAAAATTTTCTATATTATATTGTTTAACCCATTTGCGTTTAAACTGGGCCATACCCAGCCTCTCACACCTATCCTACAATTGTCATTCCAAAAATAACCAATCACACCATTAAAATTTCCAAGCTGTGAGATAATGTATAATTCATTCAAAACAATGTGAATAGATAAGCATTTTACATTTGATAGAGTAATCTGAATGCTAAAGAGTTAATACTGACAGCTATTGCAGTGTCATTTTCACAAAACAATCTCTTACATATCTTATTTCTCTTGATTTTCTTTAAAGGTTTATCAAAGTTATTTTCACTTGTTAATTTGGATATCAGTAACAATGATATTTCAGACGTAAGTACAATCATTTATCTTGTGTTATTCTTTGTTTTTTTTAACTTCCTCAGTCTATTTTCTTTTCCCCTTTTGTTGTTGTTGTTGTAGTGGTTAGAGTGTGGTGCTTGTAACTGATTGAATTTATTCCCAGTGTATTACTGGTTGGTTTTGAACATTAATTAACAGTTTAAACAAAGTATTTTCTATAAGGCGTAGGAGTGGCTGTGTGGTAAGTAGCTTGCTTCTCAATCACATGGTTCTGGGTTCAGTCTCACTGTGTGACATCTTGGGCAAGTGTCCTTCACTATAGCCTCGGGCCGACCAAAGCCTTGTGAGTGGATTTGGTAGACGGAAACTGAAAGAAGCCTGTCGTATATATGTAT